>NW_004797293.1:397823-400390 GCF_000002075.1 Aplysia californica | reverse complement strand
TTATTTTAAATTTTCTTTTTCGATTTGTCATGATGCGGTAACCATACATAAAGGTGCTATTAGAGACTAACAGACAAAGCAAAGAAAGAAGAGAGATGAGGAAGACAGATCTTCGATAGGAAAGAAGGAGCAAACCACACCAGGGCTCTCTACACCCCCATCAACAAGAGTTGGATCATATTAGAGGTGGGCTTCAAACCTGCCTGTAAGGGCCAGTCTGGGGACTGAGAAGGTTACAACAGAAAAAAAAAGGTACTCGATAAAAATTTCCCCCCCACATGGGAATCAAACTCAGGCCATATTGTGAGCAATGGCAAGGCCCCTAACTGAACCACTGATCATGCCATTGACAAAAAAATGAATATGTATACAAAAACTAAAACAAAGAGGGTAAAATGAAAGGAACTGTGAGCTATCCATCGTGTCAGGGGGGAAAAATCAGAATTTTATTTCTTTTTAATTACGTCTCACTACAGATATTAACATCAGGAAAAAATAAGACTTTAAAAAAAAAATTTAGTCTCACAACAGATATTAATGTCAGGGGGAAAAGAAGAATTTTTAGATTTGTAATTCATTTTCACAACAGATATTAATGTAAGGAAAAAAGTAGAATTTAGGTGTTCGGTTTTTTTTTAAAGTTCAGTCTCACAAAGGAAATTAATGTTAGGAAAGAAAAAGGAAAATTTTAAGATTTTCAGTCTCATAATAGACATTAAAGTCAGGGAGATAAAAGGAGAATTTAGAGCTTTTCTATCAGTCTAAAGACCGATATGTTATCAAAACATAAAACATTTTCTACATCATTTTCTTACCTCCAAAATCTGTGAAAAAAGAACATGGGCCAGTTTATTTTCCAACCGGATCGCTTCATCTCCCTGATGGTCATGTAGGCCGTCAGCAGACCACTGTGGAAGAAATAATATGTGAAGCGTGCTGACTAAATGAGTGGCTTCTCGGATTCAAACCCTATGGAAATAGATACATCAGTTTTTACAATTCATAACTATGAAATATTAAATGGCATGTTATACTTTAAGAATATGGCATCAATAGAAAATCTACAAATTTGACCCTTGTGTCAATTTGTGGCCATGACCTCCATTTGAGGATTGCGAGAAATAACTTATGCCAAATAGAAGTAATGCCAAATAGGATTTTCACAGATTGAATCAATCTCAAAACAAAATTCAACACTGCGGTAAGCTTGCAGCTGCAGAAGAAAAACTGGTTTTGAAATGAGACTTCGAAGTTTACCTCAAAGTGAAGAAAGTATCCACGGACACAAACGCATTGGAAACAGCATCAAATGTCCACCGCTGCAGGAGCCCCAGGACGTCAGCAGCATTGGCTGCAGCAAAAAAAAGGGGGTAGAATAAGTTGCTTTTAAGCACAAGGGGGCTATCCTGAAAAATGTTGTTTTGAGAAAATCAAAGGTAAAGTTTTCGTCCCTAGTTCAGTTTCTTTAAAAGACAAGGAGCGTTTTCTTTATAACCAAACAAATACACACACCAATGAAACCAAACTTCTCTTATAGTTAGAGCAATACCCACTTTTGGTGGAAACCTCCAAAATCTGTGTCAGCCCGCTTGTTCTTAAAAAGCAACCAATTATAATGTTAGATCGATGAAGTCTGGTTGCAACCCAGTGGTGCTGAAGTGTGACTGTTAGTCTGTCAGTGTAAGTATTACATGTTTATGTGTATATATGAAAGAGGGGATGTTTGAGAGTATATGAGTATGTGTGTAGGTAATTTTTTTGGTATTTGTGTGAGTGTTTGTGTGAGAGAGTGTGTGTGTGTGTATTTATTAGGTGAGTGTGTGTGTGTGTGTGTGTGTGTGTGTGTGTGTGTGTGTGTGTGTGTGTGTGTGTGTGTGTGTGTGTGTGTGTGTGTTAACATAACAAAAGCATTGGTGTCTTTTATTTCGGAGCTTTTTTAATGGCAGTGTTTTTCACACCCTTGTCAGAACAAGATCATTTAGGAGGACCCTGCCTATCAGGGCCAAACCAGGCTGAGAGGTATACAACATCCCAGCATAAAAAAAGAGAGTGATACTCTACACTATAAATATTTTCTCAGCATTTAGGAATCAAACTCGGGACTCCGGCATCTGACAGCAAAGTGCCTAAGTGCTGCACCTCATACACCTGGTTCAAAAGAAAGTACATAACCACAAATGCCCTCACCTATATCCGTTATCCCAAACACGTAGAGATGACCCAGGATGACCCAGGTCAAGCTGAGGAACCTGATGCCGTGTATGGCGCTCAGAGATCCCGCGGCCTGTGACGTGTTCAACACTTTGGCCCCGTTTGTGTAGGCAGAAAACGCCAGCAGGAACTCCGTCATCATACCTGCGAAGCAAGTGGCATTATCTTTTTAACAAAATTGGTTAGAGAAACCAGTAGGTCCAAAAAGCAAAATTATTTTTTTAAATACCAAAAATGAAGGTAAAATAAATGATAAAAATCTAAAGAGTTGCAGCACTTTTTGCAACCTATAAATGGTCTGCGATAATAATAATAATAATAATAATAATAATAATAATATAGATCCGGGGGGGGGG
>NW_004797293.1:393209-397614 GCF_000002075.1 Aplysia californica | reverse complement strand
AGGGGTGTGTTCACCTTGCTTTTCGGACAACCCTTGCAATTATTGAGAGTGTGCAAAATTCAATATTCTTATCATATTATCTTGACATTGTTTTAGCTTATTGGCTATAAAAACTGTTCTTCTCCTTCTGAACACCAGACATACAATTTATCATATAATGCTCCGGAACAGTATGACATCAAGGGAACCTAAAAAGTCCGGCTTTTCAAACCACAAGATATCCGAGTAAAAACCTATATATCGCTGGATTATTATTGACAATCGGAAACAATAACATGGTTTGTTTGTTTGAGTCAAAGAGAAGTACATCTGCACCATAATAATCACTCAAAGCCGGCAAAAGAGACAAAAGAGGGGCATTTATAAAGTAGGACTTGGAAATAAAGAACTATTGGGGTTGTACTCAGTCTATCAGCACACTTATCAAGGTAATTTCGCCCATTTGCATTGTAACAGACTTTTCTTTCTTTTGATGAAACACCCTCCCTTGCTCTGTGGAATCTGTTTCCTTTGAAAACTGAGCACTTGTCCCTTTATCAGGACAACAACATGGGGGAAGAAGCATATTATGAGTCACGACTCTGTGGAATCAGGCGCTCGTCAATTTTTAGGCATGTGGAGTTATTGGTACCCTTGTAAAAGCTTGTTCATTTGTCTATCCTTCACTGAAAAAAATACCCATGTATCTTGAATAGAAGTTGAGAAATTTGCAATTGAACAAGGGGGGCTTGCCTGGTTTCAGGGGTAAAGTTAGAAAATGGCCACCAAATTTTGGTGATTTCCAAAGGAAGTCCTTGAAAACTGAAAATTTACCTTTTTTGAGTCTTTAACAATTCTTTTCAGTACAATTCACACAAAAATGTGTTTTTAAATGAACATAAAAGGTGTTGAGCCAATAAACAAAATTCGTTTAAAAATGCCACAACCCTGGGGAAAAATGTCGATATCCTCAATTTCATTATTTTGATGAGTGCCTGACTCCATCGAGGTGCCTCACATATTAGAGGCATGAGAATAAAAATTTCAACCCCACTCAAATTTGAATCTCAACCCTACATGTGCTGGCTACATTCATAATCATAAAACACTGACTACTAAAACTACAAAGCACCATATACCACCCAAGAAATTGCTGTGTAGCGAGCATAAATTGACTTGATCAGTCAGATGTAAAAATACGGGAGTAATTAATTGATAAGCTAATTTTATTTAAAAAATAAGGCTAGACAATTTAAATTCACTGGCTAATTAATAGATACAATTTATCAGGAGAGGAGTTGTTTTAGTAGAAGTTTTACGGCGCTCGCAACTGCATAAGGTCATATGAGCACCAGAAGATTAGAGGTGTTACAAGAGAGTAACAAACACAAAAAAGAAAAAGGCGAGATAAGGACGATAGATGTTTGATAGGAAAGAAGAAGCAAACCACACCAAAGCACCCACCAACCACCCACAGGAGAGGAGTGTTGAGCTGGTTTAAAAATATGGAATAAAAATAACCAAATATGGAATAAAAATAACCAAACATTTTTTCGCTTTTGGGGCAAATTTTTGGGCTCAACAATTTTTATGTCCATAATTTTCTCCTTATTACCTGCTCAGCCTTCAGAATTGGGCAGATTTCACCATCAAAGTTTTACCCCATATTATATGTGGGTTAGAGTTATAGGTGAATGTTTCCAGTTTAGCACACACATAACAAGCATTGACACAGCAAAATACACACATCATATCTATTAGATTTTTCAAGACCCGAATTTTATCTTATACGTGCAAATTCTTTCCATTAAATAGTACAAAGCAAAATTCGTACATAATGAAAAGGTTTCTGCAGCCCTCCAATTTCAAAATCTGCATGCTAGAATGTGTGGTAACTCATAATCATTTGACAAGGATAAAGTTTCAATAACAACCTGACACATTTCTTGTGGGAGGGGGCAAGAATTTATCCAGAAGAGGTGTTGACTCACGGTCTTCCATCTGACTCTGAACACTATCCTGTCCTTCGATTGGATGATATTCTTGAGCTATGGGCTTCTCTGTGTTGGAGACCATGCCATCCTTCTGAGCCTGTGCCTCCAACTGCCAGCGGGGTCGCTGGACGAGGAATATATCCAGGGATGTGCCCAGGAATACAAAAATTATAATGATAGCTAAAACCACGCTGTGGAAGACAGAAAAAATGTATAGACAATTATTTTTTTAAGTGTTAGTAAGAGTTTTACGGCACTTGCAACACAATAAGGTCATATAAGTTCTGAAGATTAGAGGTGTTACAAGAGAGTAACAAACATAAAAAAGAAGGAGGAGAGATCAGGACGATAGATGTTTGACAGGAAAGAAGGAGCAAACCACACCAGAGCATCCGCCAACCACCTACACAATTATTTTTCTCGAATAAAAAAAGTACTAGACGTCTATAACAGCTAAAACCATGCTATGGAACATAAAAAAAGTATTGAAAATTATTTTGCAGAAATACAAATATTACATACATAAACAGTCAAACAACACTGCGGAATACAGAAAAAAAGGGGAGAAAATTATTTTGCTGAAAGGATGGATGGAAAAAAAAAGATATATATACAGTTGAAACCGTCCAAGACAGCCACCCATTGCGGAATTGCCTTGAAGAAAAGAGGTAGTCTTGGACAGCGTCATTACAATGTCGAAAACATACAAGGGGGAAGGGGGGGGGAGTGAGAAGTGATTGTTTGTACAGGTGATTGTCTTGGACAGGTGGCCCGCAGAGCAGGTTCGACTGTATGCAAAAAAGAGCAAAGAAAAAAGAAAAGAAAATTTAAAAAAGCATACAAGAATAAATATTGATAATGGAGGTCGAAGAAAAAGAAAAAAAAAGAGGGGACAGAAAATGTATTTAATTTGTTGTTTGGAAACTGTCACATCCATTTCCACAGTCACTACAGGCTGAAAACCTGATCCATAATCAGCCAGGAGGGCAAGAACAACCTTTTAACCCCTTCGAAACCAAGATCAGTTCACGCTTCACCAGGCGCAGTTCGGGATCCCGATGGAAAAAGAGTAGGGCGAGATTTAGTGGTCAGTTGCCTGATTTATAACTACTACCAGAGAGGGTTCACTGTAAACTCTCTGCTACTACTATCTGCAAAAGAAAAAGATTTCTTTGTAGAGAAAAATATCACTGTAAGTGAATGTGGGATCGGTTTTACCAAATGCATCTAATACAAGCAGTGTGCAGAATACAACCTAGGATGAACAGCGTTCGTCATCATGGTCCTCGCACTCCGCAAGGCATGACAATGCCGTTCTCTACAACGGCATCTTGGCTCCAAAAATTACAAATGCCGTTCGTTATATAGGTAACGTAGGGGTTAGGTGGCATTAATTTTTAAAAATATTCTACAACGGCTTCAGCGTTCTAAACTGATGCGGCACTTGAGGGTTTTTCACTATATGAACTTTCGGTTCTGTAAGTGTTAAAGACAACCGACTCTTTGTTTCCATTGAGAAACGATTTTAACAAAACCCTACAGATACGTGGTTAAGTGCTCCTTGGTCCGTATTACATAATATAATTATTGGCCAATATGCTTCACATTGATACACATAAAATTTCCGCTATACTGGCAAATGAACAATTCACTTGCTCAGCTGTCATTGTCGGCAAACTTTTTTTGGGCTACATTACTTTTCATTTTAAATGTAGGATTTTTTACGCATTTTTTATTCCCTTGTCAATACAATTTAAATTATTTTGGAGGCAAGCTTTCGACATTGCCTGTCACGACCAACCTGTGGGCTGAGAAGGACACATTATCCTGCCCAATGAAAAAGAAAAGATTAAGATACTGCATAAATTTCTCCCCACTTGGCAATCGAACTCAGGTCTCCTGCTTGCGCCAGTGAAGCGCCTGACTGCTACACCACAAG
This sequence comes from Aplysia californica, assembly GCF_000002075.1. Lineage (NCBI taxonomy): Eukaryota > Metazoa > Mollusca > Gastropoda > Aplysiida > Aplysiidae > Aplysia > Aplysia californica. The sequence continues at coordinate 393,702 of NW_004797293.1, read as the reverse complement.
TGCTGGCTCTGTGAATACTGAATTAGATTCTTCCAAATCGAGTCCGAGCTGAACAAAAATCAGAGTACACTTAACTTCACGACATGACTATGATTAGAGAAAAACACTTAAAGTCTTTTTTTTTTTTAGTTTCAGTAAGAGTTTTACGGCACTTGCAACACAATAAGGCCATCCAAGTGCCGAAGATTAGAGGTGTTACAAGAAAGTAACAAACACAAAAAAAAGGAGGACAAATCAGGACGATGGACATTTGATAGGAAAGAAGGAGCAATCCACAGCAGAGTACCCACCAACCATCTGCACACTTACATGGAGATGACTGTGGCTGTAGTGACCTCCCTATCCGAATTTCGGATCTCAACTGGCAAGACAGTAAGCACTGAAGAATTGAATAAGCTCACGGCTGTGGAAGAAACAATAAAAGAATCAACCAATAAATCAGTCAACCAATAAATCAATTGTTAGTCAATTAGTTAATGATTTAATTAGTCAT
>NW_004797293.1:389089-393109 GCF_000002075.1 Aplysia californica | reverse complement strand
ATGAACAATTCACTTGCTCAGCCGTCATTGTCGGCAAACTTTTTTTTGTGCTACATTTTTTTTATTTTAAATGTAGGATTTTTAACGCATTTTTTATTCCCTGGTCAGTACAATTTAAATTATTTTGGAGCCAGGCTTTCGACATTGCCTGTCACGACCAACCTGTGGGCTGAGAAGGACACAATATCCTGTACAATGAAAAAGAAAAGATTAAGATACTGCATAAATTTTTCCCCACTTGGCAATCGAACTCAGGTCTCCTGCTTGCGCCAGTGAAGCGCCTGACTGCTACACCACAAGTGCCGGCTCTGTGAATACTGAATTAGATTCTTCCAAATCGAGTCCGAGCTGAACAAAAATCAGAGTACACTTAACTTCACGACATGACTATGATTAGAGAAAAACACTTAAAGTCTTTTATTTTTTTAGTTTCAGTAAGAGTTTTACGGCACTTGCAACACAATAAGGCCATCCAAGTGCCGAAGATTAGAGGTGTTACAAGAAAGTAACAAACACAAAAAAAAGGAGGACAAATCAGGACGATGGACATTTGATAGGAAAGAAGGAGCAATCCACAGCAGAGTACCCACCAACCATCTGCACACTTACATGGAGATGACTGTGGCTGTAGTGACCTCCCTATCCGAATTTCGGATCTCAACTGGTAAGACAGTAAGCACTGAAGAATTGAATAAGCTCACGGCTGTGGAAGAAACAATAAAAGAATCAACCAATAAATCAGTCAACCAATAAATCAATTGTTAGTCAATTAGTTAATGATTTAATTAGTCATTTAAAAAAACAAACAAATGAGACCAGAGTAAAGGACCACAAAGATCAAACGACTGTCTTTTCTTGTATAAAGTAAAGTTCCTGCATGGGTGATCTCTAAATCAGCATGTCAATTGGGGAATTTCACCTACTAGCATATCAATTAGTTTAGTAGGGGTTTTTCGGCGCTCGCAACTGCATAAGGTCATATGAGCGCCAGAAGACAAGAGCTGTTACAAGAGAGTAACAAACATAAAAAAGATGAAGGGGAGATAAGGACGATAGATGTTTGATAGGAAAGAAGAAGCAAACCACACCAGAGCACCCGCCAACCACCCACTTAGCATGTCAACTAAGTCAGGAAACTGGTTTTTTTCCTAAACCCCCCAAATTTCGTCTTTTTAAGTAAGCGTTTTACACCGCTATCAATACAAGTTAGACCACTTAGGAGATGGGCCTTGACCCTGACTGTCAGAGCCACCTCGGACACAGAGGGATGTAATGTCGTGTGGCAAAAAGACCGAGACGCTCGATAATAAAACTCCTCACACTGGTATCAAACTCGAGTCTTGTGCATTTGACGGTTGAGTCGCCACCCTAAAATTACAAAGTTCTATCTGCTCAGAGTCCAGTTTTGAAAAACTTGATGTTAAAAATTTGGATTCACAACAAGAGAAACTCTTTCCAAAGCAATTATTTAATTAATGTCTTGATAACGACTCCAAATAATGTGACGATTTTGATAGACGAGTAGATAGATCATTACGTTTCTGACCTCATGGTCATAGTAATTCAAAACGGCCAAAAATGTCAGATAAAATCTTGCAATTCTCAGGCAGCGAAGTGCCTAACCACTACATGACAGACACCGGTTAAACAAGATTCCCAACACAATGGTTTAATGATCTCCTTAGATAAGCACAAGGAGAACAATATGCGAGGAAGTGTAGTGTGTTTGTGTGTGTGTGGGGGGGGGGGGGGGGGGGCGTAAGCATGGGACATCAAGACTCCCTACTAAGACATTCGACAACACGATCAATCCATCGTGGTACTCTCTCTCTCTCTCTCTCTCTCTCTCTCTCTCTCTCTCTCTCTCCCTCTCCCTCTCCCCCTCTCTCTCCCTCTCCCTCCCTCCCTCTCTCTCTCTCTCTCTCTCTCTCTCTCTCTCTCTCTCTCTCTCTCTCTCTCTCTCTCTCTCTCTCTCTCACACACACACACACACACACTTTGTGTGTGCGAGTGTGCGTGTGTGTGTACCTCAAAGTACTACAACTGACGGTCATCTTGATTTGAACAGGGAAAGGCGATTCGTCATTGTCTTCACCAAAAACAGGACGACACAATTGCCCATTGTATGGTTATTGTAAGTTCAACGCCCCCTTTTACAAGCTGTATAGTTATTTAAGGGGAGGGAGCTCAGAATTTGATGTACATCTTCGATTTATTTTGGTTTCAGTAACAGTTTTACGGCACTTGCAACACAATTAGGTCATATAAGTGTAAAAGAATAGATGTGCCACAAGAGAGTAACATACACAAAAAAGGAGGAGGAGAGATAAGGATTATGGATGTTTTATAGGAAAGAAGGAGCAAACCAAACCAGAGCACCCGCCAACCACCCATTTCGATATTACTGTAAACTCTCTGGTAGCAGCAGCAGCAGCACAAGCAGCAGCAGCAGCAGTAGTAGTAGTAGTATCAGTATTATAATTATCACCCCCACCTCATTCCCACCACCCCACCACCACCAACACATCATCATCATCTTCATCATCATCATCATCATCATCATCATCATCATCATCATCATCATCATCATCATCATCATCATCATCATCATCATCATCATTATTATTCTACATAATATGATATACAATATGACATGTCATCTTCGGTTTCTAGGTATTGTGGCCAGTCATGGCTAAGCATTATAATAACTATGTCCGTTGCAAGTGTAACTCCCAACAATGAGAAAAAGTGGGTCATTCTGAAGAGGGGCCACTTGATCCATTGGCCCATGGGTCAGCAGGCTATCTGATACTCTTGACTTAAACCGTAGCGTACGGTGAACCCCTACAACAATGGCCACGTATTCTATGTATTTAAAAATGGTGAAATTGAGTAGGTTTTCATCAACATCAACAGATGTATGAGGAGTATTCTAAGAATTAAGTGGCAGGATAGAATAAGAAATGAAGAACTGTGGGAAAGGACAGGACAAAAGGATATAGAAGTAGAAATAGGACGAAGAAAGTGGCGATGGATGGGACACACCTTAAGAAAGCCCAGCGGAAACATCACAAGACAGTCACTACAGTGACAGGAGTAGGCCACGGGAAACATGGAGGAGATGTGTGGAAAGGGACATGAGAGAAATGAAGCTCACTTGGAACGAGCTTGGAAGGATAGCTCAGGTCAGAGATAAATGAAAGGAGCTTGTATGTGGCCTATACCCTGCCAGGGGTGAAAGGCATTGATGATGATGAGTAGGTTTAACGCCCCTATCAACAAGTTTATTTGGTTATTTAAGAGGCGGGACTTCCGAGTTTAACTTCCACCTACGAAAAGACCGAACTAAATGGAAAATTCACGTGAAGTGCTTTCCCAGGAACACAACGTCAGACCAAGCTGGGTCTCGAACCCATGAACCCGCAATCTCACGGCTATGAATCCAGCAGTCTAACCACTTGGCTGCCTCCACGGCGTTTTATTTATTTATGTGTTAGCATCTGATCGAAATGGCAGTCTTACTAAAAGGACTGTTAAGTATTAGTTTAGTAAGAGTTTTACAAATATGACCTTAAGCAGTTGCGAGCGCCGTAAAACCTTGTTAAAACAAAGGTCATATATCGACTTCTTAATTTTAGTGAAAATTTTACGGCATTTGCAACACAATTAGGTTAGGTCATATAAGTATAAGTGCCGAAGGTATTAGAGGTATTACAAAAGAGTAAAAAACACAAAAAAGAAGGAGGGGAGATCAGGACGATAGATGTTTGATTACAGGAAAGAAGGAGCAAACCAGAGCACTGAGAGCACCCGCCAACCACCCGCCGACTGCTTTGTGTTAAAAGGTGGCGCATGACGCGAGTCTTACACACAAAGGTGTCGAAAGTCAGTAGAGGTGATATATACCAGAGAGTTAGCAAAACACAACATTATTCACGCAACAACAAAAGGTCACCCAGAGCTGGGCGATAGACAAACACGCACACAGAATTGATCGATAGACAAAGACCATGTTCCGTG
>NW_004797293.1:388096-388986 GCF_000002075.1 Aplysia californica | reverse complement strand
TCTCTCTCTCTCTCTCTCTCTCTCTCACACACACACACTTTGTGTGTGCGAGTGTGCGTGTGTGTGTACCTCAAAGTACTACAACTGACGGTCATCTTGATTTGAACAGGGAAAGGCGATTCGTCATTGTCTTCACCAAAAACAGGACGACACAATTGCCCATCGTATGGTTATTGTAAGTTCAACGCCCCCTTTTACAAGCTGTATGGTTATTTAAGGGGAGGGAGCTCCGAATTTGATGTACATCTTCGATTTATTTTGGTTTCAGTAACAGTTTTACGGCACTTGCAACACAATTAGGTCATATAAGTGTAAAAGAATAGATGTGCCACAAGAGAGTAACATACACAAAAAAGGAGGAGGAGAGATAAGGATGATGGATGTTTTATAGGAAAGAAGGAGCAAACCACACCAGAGCACCCGCCAACCACCCATTTCGATATTACTGTAAACTCTCTAGTAGCAGCAGCAGCAGCAGCAGTAGTAGTAGTAGTATCAGTATTATAATTATCACCCCCACCTCATTCCCACCACCCCACCACCACCAACACATCATCTTCATCATCATCATCATCATCATCATCATCATCATCATCATCATCATCATCATCATCATTCTACATAATATGATATACAATATGACATGTCATCTTCGGTTTCTAGGTATTGTGGCCAGCCATGGCTAAGCATTATAATAACTATGTCCGTTGCAAGTGTAACTCCCAACAATGAGAAAAAGTGGGTCATTCTGAAGAGGGGCCACTTGATCCATTGGCCCATGGGTCAGCAGGCTATCTGATACTCTTGACTTAAACCGTAGCGTACGGTGAACCCCTACAACAATGGCCACGTATTCTATGTATTTAAAAATGGTGAATTTGAGTAGGTTT
>NW_004797293.1:386409-387553 GCF_000002075.1 Aplysia californica | reverse complement strand
AAAAGGACTGTTAAGTATTAGTTTAGTAAGAGTTTTACAAATATGACCTTAAGCAGTTGCGAGCGCCGTAAAACCTTGTTAAAACAAAGGTCATATATCGACTTCTTAATTTTAGTGAGAATTTTACGGCATTTGCAACACAATTAGGTTAGGTCATATAAGTATAAGTGCCGAAGATATTAGAGGTATTACAAAAGAGTAACAAACACAAAAAAGAAGGAGGGGAGATCAGGACGATAGATGTTTGATTACAGGAAAGAAGGAGCAAACCAGAGCACTGAGAGCACCCGCCAACCACCCGCCGACTGCTTTGTGTTAAAAGGTGGCGCATGACGCGAGTCTTACACACAAAGGTGTCGAAAATCAGTAGAGGTGATATATACCAGAGAGTTAGCAAAACACAACATTATTCACGCAACAACAAAAGGTCACCCAGAGCTGGGCGATAGACAAACACGCACACAGAATTGATCGATAGACAAAGACCATGTTCCGTGCCTTCCACCGGCACCCCCCCCCCCCCCAATCTTTCCATGGAATAACCACGGCTCAATAATAAGATTGTAGGCCTACTCTTACAGCATATTACTGCAACTTTATAACAAATGTGGCCTTTATCACAGTGAGCCAGTGTAGTTTTTTAAAAAAAAGACGAAGATCCAATTAATCGCGACACGAACAGCTTTCGTGTCGTTTCCTGCATACACAATCTGCCTTTAGGACAAAGTTAACAAAGTGCAACGTAATAATTATCGACATGGTGGAATGAAAAGGGGCGTGTCCTAACAGCTGCCGTCTCCGTTTTAACTGTAAGACTGTCGATCTGTTTTTAGCTTTAGTACGAGTGTTCGTTCGTTTTTTGTTTTTTTGTGTGTGTTTTTTTGTTGTTGCTTTTTTACGGTACTTGCAACACAATAAGGTCACACAAGTGCCAAGGATTAGAGTTGTTTCAAGTGAGTAACAAACACAAAAAAGTTGGGGAGATTCAATACGGAAGATAGATGTTTGATTGGAAAGAAAGAGCAAAACTCACAAGAGCATCCGCAAATATAGTCGACCTGCAGCCTGGTGGAAACAGACAATAGGTACTAATACAAAGACGGTGGAGGAGAGACAGGGAGAGAGGGAGGGAGAGAGAGAGAGA
>NW_004797293.1:385272-386141 GCF_000002075.1 Aplysia californica | reverse complement strand
ACACACACACACACACACACACGCACACATACACACACACACACACACAAACATACAAACTTATATAAACACCCAAAAATAAACATACAATTACACATACGAGAGCGAGCATACATCAACATACAAATACACAAACAAAGAGAAAGTGATAGAGTATAGAGTTTGCTTCTTTTTTTAAAATAGAAAAACATACATATAAGAAATACCCTTGGCATTGCAAGCGTTAATAACGTAGTGCTCGTACAAAGAGATAAAAGAGAAAGCGTAATGAACATGCACAGAATAAAAAGCTGTAAGTCTGCATCCCAACATTTACAAAATAGTATGCACCATGCACAGAGTGCTGAAGCATGGCAAAACATCTAGGTCAAACCTGACACCCTCGGGAAGCGTCGTAAGCTGCTCGTATTCGCGTGAAAAAAATTCCAGACAACGTCAAAAATTACCACCAAATAAACAAACTGCGCTTCAGCATAATGTTTAGTTTATATGATATTATTTCATAAGTCTACCCACACATGTATTTTGTTTATTTAAAAATTGAATTTAACACAGTCTACTTCATCATAATATGTTCAAATTATGTAACTTTGTTTCGGGTGTAAGGGTGCCAACCTTGACCCAGATGTTACGCCATCCTTCAGCAGACGTTAGCATTCACTCTTATAATTAGTTCCAACCCCCATCCCTCCAATCCCTCTACCCCCTAAAAAAAACCGCTCACGCCTACGCACGTGAGCGCACGCACACACACACTCACTTTTCACACTCATGTGACTTTATTGTATTTTCTTTTTTCTTATTCTTGAAACGATCATGTGATTAGTTTCTTTTTTTCTTGTGGAAAGGGGGGGGGGGGGGGGGGGGGG
>NW_004797293.1:378006-382188 GCF_000002075.1 Aplysia californica | reverse complement strand
AAGAGAGAGAGAGCGATATAGTGAGAGAGAAACAGAGCAAGCGAGCCCCAGAGAAGAAGTTGAAAGAGTGTTCTGAATGAGACAGAGAGATTTATAAATAAAAATGCATCATATAACACATTTCAGAGAGAGAGAGTATCATGTGTGAGTGAGCATGTGTGTGTGTGTTTGTGTTTGTGTGTGTGTGTGTGTGTGTGTGTGTATGTGTGTGTGTGTTTGTGTTTGTGAATGAGCATGTGTGTGGGTGGGTGTGTGTGTGTGTGTGTGTGTGTGCGTGTGTGTGTGTGTATGTGTGTATATGTGCATGCGTATGTGTGTGTGTTTGTGTGTTTGTGAGGAAGAAGACAGAGATTGAGAATGAGGACAAAATAGTATTGTCAGCAAATATTGTAATTAATGTAAAACTAAAGAAAAGCATACCGCATGAATAACTAAACAAACATTTTTAGAACTAGAATACTTTTTCTTATCATTTGTGCGGTGTATCTTTTTAATAAGGGTATGTCATTTATAGCAGCAAGATTTGTCCATTGGCATTTATGACAATAATATCTGTCATGTGGAACATTTCCATGGGTGTCAATGTCACAGATGATTGGCTAAGCACATCACACTGACATAATACAGAGATATAAGACACCAGCTTGCATGGCAGTAAAACATACAAGGTGTTAGAGGTGTTACAAGAAGAGAGTAAAAAAACACACAAAAAAAGAAGGAGAGATAATAAAAAGAACAACAGATGTTTGACAGAAAAGAAGGAGCAAACCACACCAGAGCACCCGCCAACCACCCACATTTCATTACCTTTCTGACACAATACAGGAGTTAAACGAAGTCAGTAGAAGAAAGTCTTTCTGAAGAATAGCTCTGCCCAAGCCAACCCGCAATGCAGACATCTCACTCAAACCATAATATAAAGAATTTAATGTTATTTCTATATCAGCTTATCATGTGATTAAATCATGACTTCAATTACGCAAATCCATGTCCAAAATGTGCTTTAATATTTTTAAGATTCGAAGTTTGACACCCAACTAGACACAAAAAATGCCATTAATTGAAAAGAGTTTAATAAAAATGAAAGGAAACAAGCAGAGAGACAATTGCGTCATGACGCGGTGGAATCAGGCGCTCGTCAATTTTTTAGCATGTGGGGTTATTGGTAATTGGTATCATCTTAAAGCCTGTTTATTTTCCTTCCTTTTGGAGAAAAAGATATCCCATCTATGTTGAATAGAAGTCGAAATATTTGTGATTGAAAGAGGTCAGCGTCGCCAAGCTTCGGAGGTAAAGTTAGCAAAAAGATGGCCACCAAAGTTGAATTATTTTCATAGCGTTTTAAAAAGAGTCTGTGGAAACTGAAAATTTACATCTTTTATATCCTTTTAATAAATTTTTTTCAGCAAAATTCACATACAAAAATGTGTTCTTTAGTGGGCATGAAAGGTGTTGAACCATTCGCAAACCAGCAGAAAAATGCCCGTTTCTTGACTTACCATTATTTTGACGAGCACCTGATTTCACCACGCTGCCTCACAAATATCAAAGTCAACAAAACCAGCCAAAGTACTTCTCAGTCAGAATGTCAAGAATTTTTGTGTGGAACATTCTCTTTCATTAGACATACCCTTGGAGCACAGGGAAACTGTTTATTTCCCTATTCCAATTGACATGAATATGTGTTTAAATTGGGTATCATGTATAATGTATGTTGGGAAAAGGAGTAGGGGGGGGGGCATATGGAAAATGAGAGGGGGGGTACTCTGTATAATGTTTTAAAAATTAATTAACTCACCCCAAGAGCGACCTTGAGCACTGCATACTGTCCACTGAACCCTGTGCTGTTTTGCTGAGGGTCCGCAGGAACCTTTATAGCCCTGCATTGCTTGTAGTTCCCCACAAAATTGATACGGAGCTGGGTGATGGAGGGGCCTGGCTTTCCAGCAGCATCCAAGACTGAGGGTGAGAATCAAACACACAACAGAATTTTTAATGAGACAATAAAAAGACAATAAAATTCAAGGATTCTGACTATTGCTATTAATTTAAGGGAACAGGCGGGTGAAATAACTTTGTTATTATTTAGACATAAATTCAAACTTTCTTATTCTCGGTATAGCAAAACAAGATAAATCTGTTTTAAAATATTGTGTAAATAATGTCTGCGTTGCTATGGTGATGGCGACCATCTTGAAAATAAACACAAAACGTAGAGTAAGTTCAGCTGAAAAACAGTTCTACTTAGGAAGATAAAAATGCTACAGAACATTCATCTTAGTGTAAATCTGGGTAACTGACAACTTTATTTCACAAAAAATTAATCATTTACAAATGTTTATGGAATTTTTGAAATTTCTTTATTTTAAGTGGTTAAATTTTAACCAATTTTTTTTTACGGAGAGAGATAAGATATTTTTTTTACGATACGTCATTGGGGAAAAAAATGGTCTATTATCTAGATTTACATCTTATCTTGATATATATGTCTAATAAAGTGTAAAGGCTATTTATTACATAAACATGATAGTTTTTTAGCTGAACTGACTCTGTGACACCATCGCCTCATAAAATCAGAGGTAAAATTTTCGCATAAAAACTAGCAACACAAAAAGGCACTGTACGTACAAAGAAAAAAAACACTTCAAAATATGTTTATAGCGTACTACCATCATTTGGAGCTTTTGGGATCCATTCTAGAGGCACGAAATAAAAGAGAAAATCAATTTTGTTTTAAAAGGTACTGTTCACTCAGATAGATGAAAATCGACCCAAACCTCAGCTGCCCATCCCATAAATTATTGTGTGCATTACAAAGTAGGGCCTACAATTCTAACACTCTAAGGTACAAGTGTAAACAACCGACTATTTCAAAGGCAGAAAATTTGTCTGAGTATCATGTTTTCACTGCTTTACAACACTATCCACACAATTCTAGTATAAAAAGAAGAAAGGTAGAAAGAAGGCAGACAAAAGAAAATATAATTATGTGTTGTATACATCATGTTCTTCTTTTATGACCCCTTTATCACAATAATTTAGATGGTAATAAAAAGGTAGGCTGCTTCAACCCTGCATGTCAGGGCCAACGAGGGCTGAGAAGGATACAAGTAACAATGCCCAGCAGACAGACGGAGAATACTCAATAAAAAGAAACTTTAGAAACCTCCTCATACAATAATAATGAGAATTGAACTCTCGTCTTCTGTGTGCGATGACATACCAGCCACATTCCGATTTTGAAGGTGCTCTATATATATATATATATGTATTTAAACTGACTCTAGAATATTTTCAGTTTTGGTAGGACCTGAATAATCAATTTTGAATTTTGCTTGAGTGATTTTTTTGGGCCACCAAGGGATCTTTAACGTGCGCAACTTGCAAACGAGACCTCCGAAATTTTTTGCCCCTTCAAGAAGACTAGGGGTTCAATCTTACCTACCCTAAGTCAAAGGTGTGGCTGAAAGACAGTGCAGTAAGCAGTAAAGAAAAGCTGTTCCCGCATCTGATCTGGACATTGGGGATTGACTTGCAAGTAATGTAAGTGAGACAACTTCCTGGGCCTTCGGCAAAGTGTGGTAGGGTGGCCAGATCCTTTCCACGCAACCTTTACTTCACAAACTCGAAGTCAGGTAGCCCCATTACTGCTGGGCAGGCAGAAGGGAGCAAAAAATCTGTGTCCGAACCGAAGCTCAAACCTGGACTTTCCCCTTCGGAGACAAGCACACTAACCGCTCCGCCACAGCACCCTCTTAAAAAGTAGTAGTAGCTCTAGGAACAGCAATAGAAAGTCTCACGAAAAACAGTAAAGGAAAGAGGGGAGGCAACAGGGAGCTAAGGGTGTTGTGTGGGAGGGAAAAAAGTGGAAATAAAAAGCAGTCAATAGAACAGGACTAGAGGACACGAAAAAAGGTGAAAGGAAAAACTTTTAGAAAGAAGAAATTTTGGCGGGCAGGTTTCGAACACAAACCCTAAGTGTGAGAAGTGAATACAATCTATTTATTAGAAATCATGAGATTCTATATAGAATCTCATAATTTCTAATAAATAGATTGTATTTAACTCTCATACTTATATATATAGCACACACACACACACATATAATATTTATCATAAAATTGTTTTAATTCTGAGAAAAAATTGATGCCGCAATTTGTGAGTGTGAGTGTGCTTGTGTGT
>NW_004797293.1:375196-376965 GCF_000002075.1 Aplysia californica | reverse complement strand
CTATATATATAACAAACAAATACACACCAGTGAAACCAAACTTCTCCTATAGGTAGGGTAGTGCCCACTATTTTGGTGTAGATTTCTAGATCAAGATTGTCTTTTAAAAAAGCCACCACATAAGGGTGAAGTAGAGCCGGGTATGGAGGTGGGGTGGGGGGAATGAGTGAATTGTAATGAATCTGAATGGGCATAGCATGTTAATGTTATCCAGAATCATAATGCATTGGGATTGGAGGGGGGGGAGGGAGAAAAAAAGAAAGGGCCAGAGTAATGTTTGATGGTGGGGGGTGTTGGTGAGACTGGGTGTTGCAATGATACACTACACATACGAAGTCTGTATCCACAGGCGTTTACTTTTAGACACAGAGAGATTACCGATAGCAAGATCTGATTCCAAGGAATATTCACATTGACAGGAAATGGAAATTTATAGATCTATAATAGTCTTAGATATCGGATCGAGGCCTCCGAATGCCGCCCAACAAACGCTCATAAATGTGTCACAAGGCCTAGAATCTAGAATCTACACATCTAGATCTAGATCTAGATTCTAATATAGATCTAGATCTGTGTCACCAAAGAATGGCCCACTTCAGCAGTCAGCGAAACGGTGGACACTGGCCCTGGGTTTAGGATTTGACAGAAACATTTCAAACAGTACACCAATAAGTATAACTAGATCTAGATCTAGATCTAGATTCTAGATCTCTAGATCTAGATATAGATCTAGAATCAAGATCTAGAATCTAATATCTAGATCTAGATCTAGAATCTAGATCTAGATCTAGATTCTATATCTAGATAAAATATAGATCTAGATATAGATTTAGATATAGATATCTAGCCAACGTCCAGAAGTCAAGCTAATGTAAAATCAGACTAGATCTAGATCTAGGTCAAGATCTAGCCCTGAATCACATTTGTAATAGTTCACGGGAAATTGTCAGTACTTAGTCTGCTCAGTAGAATCAAGACTAGCCTAGAGAACCAAACCACTCACTAGGCAAGACTCTAACTACTAGTATAGCCTACTCCTGTGCCCTCCTGACCTCCTGTGCTAGATACTAGATTACCGAGTAGCCGTAGCTTGTAGAGCGGTAAACAAATAAAAGCAGTAAAAAATAAATTCGAGGGCTGGCTCCTGAACAGAGATTATAATAATTTTAATACTCACCATGAACAATTAATAAATATTTATTGATAGAATCTAGAGTATTCGTCTTAATAAACAAACACTACGGAATAACGTTTTAAAAACAAAGAATGTCAGTTCGCCGGCACTGAACTACACCATGTAGCAGTAATCCAAGTCCTGAGTGAGAAAAATTGATCCCACTCGCTACTCACCTAGTTTCAGTACGACAGGCCGTCGTTTGGGGAGTGGAGCGGGTCGAGCTCCGGGAGCAGTGAAGCGCTCTGAAGCAGACTGCGGAATAGAATAAACTGCGAGAGAGAACTGAGAACACAGCAGACAGATCTTCAGCTCAGGGTCCTGGACGAGTGCGTGTTCATTCGTTGGCAGCGGTGTCGTCCTACTTCTGTCTCTCTATTCAGCCCATTTATTTATCTCCTGTAAATCTATGGTTTATGGTTCAGCCGCAGAACATGCATTGCTTGGGAAACAAGTATATAGGCTAGCCTTCTTGTTGAGGGTAGATACTGTGAAAAGCGCGATTTTTTACTTGAATTGCGTTTCAATAAAATGGGCAAGTTGTCCTCAGGCTACTCTAAAGTCTAAGGTATCGAATTTAAAAACTTAAAGGGCG
>NW_004797293.1:368576-373647 GCF_000002075.1 Aplysia californica | reverse complement strand
GAGAGAGAGAGAGAGAGAGAGAGAAAGAGAGAGAGAGAGAGAGAAAGAGAGAGAGAATTTGTGTTCCTTGTGTATGTGTGTGTATGTGTGTGTGTGTGTGTGTATGTGTGTGTGTGTGTATGTGTGTGTGTGTGTGTGTATGTGTGTGTGTGTGTGTGTGTGTGTGATGTACTTCAATACTGGTAATATCATACTTTGAATGTACAGTCGAGCCTGCCTTCGCGGTCGCCTCCCCATTGAGGTCACCTGTAGCCTAGTTTGTAACGGCCACTCGGCCACTGCTCCGTGACACACTTGTGTTTTTTGTTTTGTTTTGTTTTGTTTTTTTGTTTGTTTGTTTATCGGTTTGTTGTTTATTTGTTTGCTTGTTTGTTTTCTTTTTTGGGTGGGGTTCTTTCGTTTGTTTGGTTGGTTTTTGTTGCATTTTTCTTATTTCTAACCTGCCCTAAAGTAATTCTTGTCCAACGTGAGCATGGTCAGTCTTTTCAGCTTCAATTCGGATTCAATACCTGTGCTCATATAGCGGTCACTTACACACTCCCCCGACCTGTCCTGAGAATGAGAGTTCGCACGTTCAATCGATGTAAATAGAAGCTTATAAGATGATCAATAACAATTTTGATGGAAATGGAGTTGAATGACGAAATTAAGATTTCGGATTTTTAACCATCTGCATTTTAACTTGATCAAGCCCAGTAAGTGACCATCACTCAGACTTGGTCTATAATAGCGACTTTCTGTCAATAACGGTCGTTTTTGTGATCTCGAGTGGCCGTTATGTACAGGGGTTCGATTGATATAATATTATGTATCTCAACACCATCCCACCACCACACCACCACCTTTGTGTTGATGATGATGTCTCTTTATTCCACGGGTCACCATTCTGCTCCGCGGTTCAGATCAGGCCCATGAGGTCAGTTCATCTGGTACACTGCCATCCTACCATGTGGGCGGAGGGGGAGAGGGAGGGAGGAGGGGAGGGTGTTGAGCAAAAATAGACATGAAAGTCAAAGATGTGTTTGTATAATGCTCTGGACTTGGTCACCCTTGGTGAAATCAGATTTGGCGTTTGTCAAATTAATAAAATCAAAGAAAACGGTATTTTCCCTCTGGATTTTCAATTTTATCGAATTTTCGTTGTCTTTTGTCTGAGATTTTCTTTCCACTAAAACATTTTTTCTGTGTGAATTTTACTGTATTACGTCCATTAAAGGCATTTAAAAAAAAGTATTCAGTTTCCATAGACTCTCAATATTTAGAAGGTACCAAACTTTGACCGCCATTTTCTAGCCAATTTTACCTCTGAAACCAGGGCACCCCCCCTTTTTTTTTCCAATGGCAAATATCTTGACTTCTTTTCAAAATAGAAAGTTGGTTTTTGGTCTTTCATCTAAAGCAAGACAAATAGGCCAGTAATTAGAGATGATAAGAACAACTTCACATGCCCCCAAAAATGACTGGTGCCTAATTCTTCCGCGTCTTGACATAGTATGTATCTTAGACCATCCCTCCACCCCACCATAACCGTTATGGTGATGGTGTACATAATTTGTGTCTTCACTTCACAGGTCACCAAACTACTCTATGGGCCAGATTAAGCCCGTGCTTTCAGTTCTACTGGCACGCTGCAATGCTACCATGTACGGGGGGAAAAAAAAGGGGGTTCGGTGAGAAGGAAACAAAAATAAACTTGAAAGTTAAAAATGTGTCGTGCTAGTAACATTCTAGGAACTTGGTCACCAAAATAATCATCATCCCATTGAACTCACCCCTGCAAATTAAACGCACTTTTTAAGAATTCACAATTTCAAGAGCTATCATTTCTCAAAAATGTCCCTCTGGGTCACGATGGCCGCATTGACACAAATATTACGTAAAAGTATCGTTTGTACACTTCTTAATTTAATTTTCTGAAAATTTAATTCCTCTATCTTATTCTTTTTCCAAGTTTTGTTGAGGTTTTTGTAACGTACCTTATTTTATCAAGTCCTTTGTTCTTGGGAAGAAAATAAGAGAGAGAGAGAGAGAGAGAGAGAGAGAGAGAGAGAGAGAGAGAGAGAGAGAGAGAGAGAGAGAGAGAGAGAGAGAGAGAGAGAGGGGGGGGGAGAGGCGGGGGTGGTTGATCTAAGAAAGTTTTTTTGACTGTGTAAGCTATGTAGATAGAAAATGTTAATGTGGCAAATATTTACCCTAACACATATTTTCTTACCACAAACGTTCGACCACATTCGCACACGCATGGGGATTCCGCGAATTATTTCAATGTAATGTTTGTTGTCTTTGTTTTCTGCATATTTTGTGCATTGATAATTAATTTATAGGTCTGCTGTCTCTACTTTTTTATGTCTTCAGGGTAAGTTGTATTTTATTGTACAAAATAAATGGTTATTCGGCCCGAGCTCGTTTTGCCTCAGTTATCCTGCCCAAACTTTGAATGAAAAATATAGGCTTAGTGATGGACGAACCTGAAAACTTCGGTTTCAAAAGCCCAAGAAATACTTGGTCGAAAATCAAATTTCATAGAAGAAAAAAAACGCAGGAAAAATTACATAAGGTGCGTACAATAATTGATTCTTAAATAAACGAAGCAGTATTTTTTCCTCTCTATCCTGATTCTTTTTCTTTCTGGGCCTATGTACATTATACCAGCATGTCGACGAAGGTTCAAAAACGAACGTCATTAAATTTTCCACCAAGCTAGGCTAAGGGAGCAAACAAGGGGTGACAGTGTACGGGTGCATTCAGACCAAAGAGCTTCCGTAAAAGCCTCCTTGGTCCTAGCAACATTTTCGCCACCGTCCGCCACCCGCCCGTTTAACGGACGCCAACTGCTGACTGCATGAGGTCAACAATTAGTCTTTGTCCCACCACGTGTTAGTTTGTTATGGTGCCTCGAATTTTGAGTACCTTTTTCGCCTGAAGCAAATTGTAATAATTTGTAATTTCCCGAGAACTGCTATGTTTTCCAATCGAAATTTGAGCAAGTATTATGATATCAGATCCATTTAAGAAAAAAAAGAAGGACTTCCGTAACGAGCGACTACCCCAACAAACACAATAAAGAAGAGACATAACTCTAACCCTGACCCAACCCCATACCCCTACCCCAACGCCTAACCCTGCCCCTTCCCCTAACCTTAACCCTTTCTTCTACTTCATTTTATAGTGGTTGCTCGTCACAGAATTCCTCCCCACACAAAAAAAATATTTTTGAAAAAACAAAAAACAAAATAGCCTCTCTCAACTTGCCCCACTCCACGGGACTTGACAAAAGACATTTTTATGGCCGCTGTAAAGCCAACTAGACCGGCTCCCCCAGGTCAGCCCTCTTCAAAGGTACAGTTGGACGCGTGACTTCGGTCTGAAGCAAGGACTTTAATATATAACTATAGGCCTACATATTAACCCCTTTGTTCTGAACACTTGCAGGTGAGATAAGGTAAGAATCAAAATGAGTCCATCCATGTTACTATATACTAACCTTCTATGTTTGAACACGTGCAGGTGAGATGATGATAATCATATATGCGAGGCAGCGTGGTGGAATCAGGCTCTCGTCAAAATAATCAAAGTGAAGAAACTTGCATTTTTCCGCAGGTTTATGAATTTGTATCAAAATTTTGTTTTTTGGCTCAACACCTTTCATGCCCATTAAAGAACTCATTTCTGTGCGGATTTTTCTGAAAAACGTTGATTAAAGGCAAAAAAAAAAGTAAATTTTCTGTTACCACGGACTCTTAAGCTAAGGAAATAACTAATCGTTGGCGGCCATTTTCTCAATAATTTTACCTCTGAAAGCAGGTGACCCCCACCTCATTCTTTCGCAAATATCTCTACTTGTATTCAAGATAAATGGATATTTTTTTCATTCAAATAAAGACAAGTGAACACGCTTTAAGATAATACCAATAACTCTATATGCCCAAAAATAAATTGACGAGAGCCTGACTCCACCAGGCTGCCTCACATATTATGAGGCAGTGCGGTGAAATCAGGTGCTCGTCAAAGTAATGGAATCAAGGAAATCGTGTTTTCTCGGCTATTGTTTTTTTTTTCCTCCAATTTTCTTAACTTGACCCAGAAAACTTTTACGTCCATTTAAGAACACTTTACGGTGTGGATTTTACTGAAAAAGGTTTATCAAAGGCACAAAAAAGTAAATTTGCAATATCCAAGTTTCTACATTCAAGCATTCGAACTCACCAAACTTTGGCGGCCATTTTCTGGATAATTTTACATCTGATCCCATGCAGCCTCCACATTCTTCAGTCGCAAATACCTTGATTTCTATTCAAGATAAAAGGGTCTTGTTTTTGCCTTGCCAAATGAAAGATAAATGAGCGAGTTCTAAGATGGTACTGGTAACTCACTACGCACCAAAATTGACGAGCGCCTGATTCCATTGCGTCGTGACACACATAATTTTAAGAATCAAATTAGTTCATCCGGGCGACGAAGAACGCTGACGGACGTAGATCTTTGGTCCGAATGCACAGTAGATTTACGTGACCGAAGCTTAGATCTAACAGTTCTTCAATAGGCCTACCCAAGTCACCGCACGAGAAACGTGATAATGAAGGCCTTTATGTGTAATAATATACGTGTAATATAAGACTAAACGATGTCTTGTTCCCAAATCTTTACAACTAAGAGTTTAAAGTCGTTGTACATGAGAGATCAGTTTGCACTGAATAGTCGATAGTTAGGGTGAATGTTACTGCATTGATGTACTTTGCTTGACGTCTCTCTCTCTCTCTCTCTCTCTCTCTCTCTCTCTCTCTCCACCCCCAACCCCGCGCGCTGACAAACTGCAACCGCTAAAACATGACTTTCTGATACGGCCAATGGCGGTCCCAATGAGTAAAACCAGAAAATAAAAATGATGCTTGTTACAAGTACAAGCCTGTGTAAACTGATAGACCGTCAGTAAAACAATTTGTCGAACAAGTCTTGCGGTAGATCTTCAACTACCCTGGCACTATCTATCTATCTATCTATCTATCTATCTATCTATCTATCTATCTATCTATCTATCTATCTATCTATCTATCTATCTATCTATCTATAT
>NW_004797293.1:362198-363894 GCF_000002075.1 Aplysia californica | reverse complement strand
TAATACATGTAATCACTTTACATTGTAATTATCTATCTTATCAACAGGATAAATAAATTTATGTCACCTCACAGTGGAATCAGCTGCTCGTCAATTTTTGGGAATATGAAGTTTTTAATTTCATCTTAAAACGTATTCATTCATCCTGCGTTTGTGAATTAAAAAAAAATTACTCGTCTGTCTTAAATCGAATTCGAGATATTTGCGATAGAAGCAGGATGTGGTTGCCAAAGTTTAGAGCCTTTTAAAGTTTGAGAGTCTTTGGAAACTGAAAATTTATCTTTTTGCACCTTTGATTAATAATCTCTGTGTGTGTGCGTGCGCGTGTGCGTGTGTGTGTGTGTGTGTGTGTGTGTGTGTGTGCTTGTGTCTCCTCTGTCCACATTCATACGTGTTTGTGGAAAAGAGTGATGGAGGAAAATAAAGGAGGACAAAGTCTTTACCTCCAAAATCTGTGGAAATAGAAAAGTCCCCAGTTGATTTTCCAGCTCTTCTTTTTCATTTCCTTGACTGCCAAGTATGCTGTGAGAAGGCCGCTGAAGAGAATGAAAAAATAAGTCAATAAAGTTTCTGAAAAAAAAGGCAAATCTTTTATGATAATGTATGTTCCGTTTTTTTATGGGGAACAATCTGGATCTTGTGCAAAATCCAGGAATGGATGATCGTATCTATTTAAAACCAAACAAACGAACCAACAACAAACAAACAAACAAACAAATAACAAACAGACAAACAAACAAACAAACAAAGACAATTAAAAAAACAATTTAAATGTGTGTCCAATTTCAGATCAGGAAAGTCTAATATATGAACAAAAAACAAAAAAGGTTATAAAGGAAAAACAAGGGGGAGGTGGAGGAGGGTGGGGGGTTGAGTTAGGTTAGTGGGGATGGTTGTATAACTACGTTGTGACGTCTCAGTAGCATGGTGACAGAAATTTATACGTCAATAATGATTTTTGTATCGTGTTCTGGCAAGGGAATTACTTTTCAGAGTTTTAGCTCTATGGATATGGATACGTAACATGTTATGGGGTTAAGTTTGTACTTTTTATTAGTATGAAATGTGTGGCATTGTGATGGAATCAGTCGCTCGTCAAATTAATGAAATCAAAGAAACCGGCATATCTCGGCTCACTGGCCATTTTTTCTGTTTGTTTTTCTGTTTTGCTTCGCGAACACTTTTTATGTTCATTTAAAAACACATTTCTGGGTGGATTTTATTTAAAAACGTTGGTGAATGACACACAAAAAGTAAATCTGTAGGTTTTAAAGACACTCAAGCTTTGGAAGTCACCAAACATCGGCGGCCATTTTCTCGCTAATTTAACCTCTAACAAAAGATGAACCCCACTCCCTTCAATCGTAAAATATTATGTCAGCTTCCTTTCGCGATAGACGGGTACTTTTCACATGAAGCTAAAAAAATAATAAAAAAATACATGTTTTGCGATGTACCGATAACTCCATCAAAAATTGTCGAGCGCCTGACACAAATGATACGAGACGTGTTGCACTCAAAGAAAATGGTATCAACTGAAGATCTACAAATTTGACCCCTGTGTCGATTTTAGACAGATATCTCCTTTAGGGGATTGTGAGAAGTAACTCATTTTGTCATTCCACCTCTCATTAATACGTTTATACTTTTTTGTCTACGCAAAAGCTGTGAGATGTGCTGGGGGGGGGGGGGGGGG
>NW_004797293.1:360641-362098 GCF_000002075.1 Aplysia californica | reverse complement strand
GCCGAGGAATGTGCATCCATATCATGCTTCTAGTATAATTGTTTCTGTAGACGTATTACGCCCTTATCGACACAATTGACACTAATTTGGAAAAATAATAATAGATAATAGATAGCATTTGTGGCCCGATGTTGTGGAATCAGGCTCTCGTCATTCTTTTGGCGCATAGGGTTATTGGTATCATCTTAAAGCCTCTTCCTTTGCCTTGCTTTTGGTGAAAAAAACCCAACAACATCAATCTACGTTGAACAGAAGTCGAGATATTTGCAGTTGAAAGAGGTGAGGGTCGCTTGGTTTCAGAGGTAGAATTTACGAGAAAATGGCCGCCAAAGTGTGGTCATTTCCATAGCTTGAGAGTCCCAGGAAACTGAACATTTTCAGTTTTTGTGCCTATAATCACTGTTTGTTTGTTTGTTTGTTTGTTTGTTTTGTTGTAAAACCACTACAGAAATAGATTTTTTAATGGCCATTTTCTTTGATATCATAATTTTCACCACGATGCCTCACTTTTGTGTAGCGCAAACCCCCGCTCAACAGCAGGCTCAATGCGCTTCACAAACTGTACTATTACCCCAGCAGATCTGAGAGCATTCTGAAACAACCTCAACTTCATGGGCAGCATACAGTGCAAGCGGCCATTTATAGGCGCAAAAATACTAACACACTGGCAAGATCTGTCGCTGTCTATAGCCGGGTACCTATTCACCTGGGTGAAGTGAGGAAAATTCGTGTAAAGTGCCTTTCCCAAGGACACTACATCGGACCCGCGGCTCGAACCCCCGACCCCGCAACCACGATTACGAGTCCGGTAGCCTAACCACTCGGCCACCGACGTCACAAAAAGACAGCTTTGACCCAGCTCAGGCTTAGAGAGAAACAGAGTCCCGGAAGAAAAATGGATATTATATTCGATTAAAATAATCCCTCTCTACTCGAGAATCGAACTCACGTTTTCTGAGCACAGCTGTGAAGCGCCTTACTGCCACACATCAAACGCCGGTCTACGTCACGCCTCATTAACCTAATACATTTGAATCTGTCCCAGCAAACACTTCTCCTCAGAGTTCTCCAGCACCAAAGGCCTCTGTTCTATCACACACTTGCGTTTTTTTTTCTATACTATTCTTAATTTGACCGTAGAAGTCCTTGTCCTCGCATATAAGGTCAGGGTATTTTCGTGACAAGTCGGGCTCAAAATCCTCTTATAGCGGTCGGTTGCTACATTTTTCCGCCTCACCACCCTGAGACTGGGAGTGCACTTTAAATCAATGAAAATAAGTTCTTATGGTGGGGAACAATTTTGATGGAAATGAAATGGGCAGAAAATAACGATTAAGATTTCAGTATTCAAACCAACTGGTAACTCAAGTCTACAGGCCTATCCTTCATAAGCTTTTAACGTTATCTTTCATTATAGTTGTTCTGTTCCTATGTCTGGATGAAAATAGCCTCTCTCT
>NW_004797293.1:356978-360321 GCF_000002075.1 Aplysia californica | reverse complement strand
TATTATTATTATTATTTGTGATTGACCAAAACGCACACCCTGTCCAGAATTACCACCTGTCTGTGACGGTCCTCCCTGTAACCCTGAATTGCCGTTACGGACAGGTTCGACTGTAATTATAATTATCAAAGTAAAGTGAAAACACTAATAATAATCCTCCTAAAACGCAGCCTAAACTTTTTTTTTCTTTTTTTGTGTGTAAAAGATGGGAATAAAGACAAACAGAAAAAACCCCAACTATAACACGCATGAGGTGGCTACAGCATATTTGCTATTTCAAAGGTTGAGGAACGGGGGATATAACAATTGAGGGGGAGCCTACAAAGTGCTGACACAGCCGTGCTGCTCACATTGAGCTGTGCTGAATCATCTTTATGTGTTCATGTACCTGAGTGTAAAGAAGGTATCCACCGACACCAGCGCGTTGGCCACGGCATCAAACGACCATCTCCCGAAGACAGTATACATGTAGTCAGCCGCGTTATCTGCGTGAGTACATGGGTGTATACATGCCAGTTAGTTTTAGTAAGAGTTTTACGGCACTTGCAGCACAATAACGTCATATCAGTGCCGAAGATTAGAAGTCATTGTTACAAGAGAGTGACAAACACAACAACAAGATGGAGAGACAAGGATAATAGATAGAAGGAGCAAACCACATCAGAGCATCCGCCAACCACCAGTATTATTCATGTCAGTTTGGGTAACTATTAAACTTTAAATGTACACATGTATCTTATTTTCAGTTAGAGATTATAGTGCAAGGTATATCATAAGGCAAAATGTTTACAGGTAACGCATTATGAGATCTAAACAAAAAGGTGCCAAACTCTAAGTTTAACACTCCTTCTCCTTGTAAGGGGTCTTCGAACTATCGTCCATCTCCCATAGGACCGAGCTAAATGGGAAAATTCGTATGTTAAGTACCTTCCCCAAGGTCAGAAACGAAAAAGAAAGGAATAGCCTTATTGCTGACAAAACATTCTACACACAGATACACTTGACTATTGGAAAAGAGCCTAAAAATATAAGTATCATTACGAGCGGCTGTTGAAAGTGAGCTGAACTAAAACGGACCGTTTGAAAAGGTAGAACTCACTTTCACTCTTAAACACGCACCCCCCCCCCCTCCTTAATGTCAACATGGACACAATTTATTACGTTCTGCCTGTAAGGGCTAACCCGGGCTGAGAGGGATGACGTGTTTCAACAGAAAGACCGAGACAAACGGGAATGGAACTACGGTTTTCTGCGTGCGTCGGTGAAACCCCTACTCGTTATACCACAGACGCCGGTCTTCAAAAAGTATGCAAGTCTTAAGTTGCAAGGATAAAGTATCTCAAACACAGAAAAACTCAGCCCATATTGACGAAATAGAAATGCTGGAAACAACGCTTCCATTAAGGATGAGATGCAAGATAATAATTAAGTGTAAATAGGCATGATATTCATGAAGAGTTTCACACCGAATATTCATTTTTGAATAGGATGCGAACAATCACGCCTTTTTTGACTTGTGTGGTTTTTGATAACGTTAATGATTATAAAAAGAATCGGCATTTTTGCTGAAACTGATTTGAAAGGAATTGAACAGGATACGCGTAGCAGAACTGTGAACATGGTAATCATATTAATATGATTAAATTTGTCTTTGGTCTACTCACCAAATGACTGAATTCCAAACACATAGGTATGGCCGAGTATAACCCAAGTCATGCTGAGGAATCTGATGCCATGGATAGCGCCAAGAGATCCGGGCGGTTGGTAGGTGTTCAGGAATTTGGAGGCGTTGGTGTATACAGAAAACGCCAAGATGGCTTTGGCTAGTTTTCCTGATTTGAGTCGAGAGAAAAGAATAATAATTTATATAATTCAAACAAAGGCTTTATGTTGGTCTGTGAAGTGCCTTGCTGTTGTTCTTCTTGTTGTTGCTGCTGTTGTTGTTGACATGGCCGTCGTCTTTTGTTGTTGTTGTTGTTGTTGTTGTTGTTATTTGAATGGGTTTTTTTTCGGTCTGTCTTTCGGTTTCTTTTTGTAGGGAGATCTCAAACTTTACAGGCAATTCTTTCTCTTTTACCATCTCCCATTTTGCTAAGAAACAGAAAAACAAAATAAAACAACAACAACAACAACAGCAAACACCCCCCAACAACCCCCCTCCCACCTAGACAAACAACAACAATAAACACCCCGCCCCCCTCATCTCCACAAACATGTCAATATGGCTGTCCATAGAACTGTAGTGGTTGTTGTAGGCCTAGTACTAACCTGTCGTAAGCTACAACTTAACAACAACAAAAGCAACAATAACAATAGCAAAATCAGTAACAAAAACACAACAACAACAGCAACAACAACAGCATCAAAGGCAACAGCAACAGCAACGATGACTACGACGGCAACAACACCAAGACGCAACACCAACAGTTATGTCAATCTATCTTGTTCAGTCTTCCATTTTCAACGTGTTTACAAAAGGCTTCAGCAACAAGCAACTACAACAACAACGACGACAACACCCCCAACAATAACAACATCGTCATCATCATCATCATCATCGTCGTCGTCGTCGTTTTCTTTGTCATCGTCATCCCCCCCGCCAACCCAACAATAGCAGCAACAGCAAGAACTTAACCAAAACAACATTATTAACACCATCACCTCCACTACGAACACCATCATCATTAGTATCAATAACAAACCAACAGGAACAGCAACAACAGCAGCAACAACAACAACAACAACAACAACAACAACAACAACAACAATAGCAACAACAACAACAACAACAACCACCTACCCGGTTCAATTTTCTGAGACGTCTTGTTCACGAGAGGTATTGTTTCAACAGTAGCGACCCCGTTCTCCGCCACTGGATGGTAACCATTGCGCGATTTCTCATCTTGGTTCGTCAGAAGGTCTTCTTTCTGGGAGGCTGCCCAGAGAGGCCGTTGTATGAAGATGATGTCGTAAACCGTGCCCACTACCATAAAGAATACGATGATGCTCAAAATGACTCTGTGGATAGAATATGTGGTTGCTATTCTTGATAATTTATTGTTGATTTTTTGTGTGGTTGTTATTGTTGTTGTTGTTGTTGTTTTGCTACTACTAGTGTTGTTGTTGTTGTTGTTGTTGTTGTTGTTGTTGTTGTTGTTGTTGTTGTCACAGTTAGTGTCGTTACGCTGTTGTTGTTATTGCTGTTATTACTGTTGTGGGGGTGGTGGTTGTGACAATTACTACTTTAAATTGCTGTTGCTTCTTCTGTTGTTGTGGTTTACAGTGAGTCTGCATGATAACGGCTGCATTTCGCCAAGACTGCGTTTTGTTGGAAGGCAATAAT
>NW_004797293.1:353822-355118 GCF_000002075.1 Aplysia californica | reverse complement strand
CTCTCTGTTGACATCCACCCTTTGACGCTTATATAACCTTATGCAGTTGCGAGCGTCGAAAAAACTCTACTAAAGCTAAAACTAAACTAACTAACGATCTTGGAGGCGGGCTGTATCTAAATCCACCCTGGGTGAGTGGAATGCAATATCCCAGCAGAGATAGATCTACTGGATACAAATGTGAGGCAGCGTGGTGGGATCAGGCTCTCGTCAAAATAATCATAGTGAAGAAACTTGCATTTTTCCCCAGGTTTGTGCATTTTTATCAGATTTTTGTTTTTGGGCTCAACGCCTTTCATGCCCATTAAGGAACTCATTACTGTGAGGATTTTTATGAAAAAGTCGATTAAAGGCCCAAAATATGTAAATGTTCAGTTACAACGGACTCTTAAGCTAAGGAAATAACTAATCTTTGGCAGCCATTTTCTCACCAAATTTACCTCTGAAAACAGGTGACCCCCTCCCCCTTCATTCTCAAATATCTCGACTTGTATTTAAGATAAACAACTATTTTTTTTCACACAAATAAAGACAAGTGAACAAGCTTTAAGATGATACCAATAACTCTACATGCCCCAAAAATTGACGAGATTCCACCACGCTGCCTCACAAATTCTCTCTGCCGGGAAAAACGGACTCTCAGCAAGTCTTGATGAAGTGTCTTTCTTTATACCCATTACACCACAGACACCCGCACTGGGGTAGCTCGCACCCATAGACTTGACTTATTACATCATTGTCATTATCATTGATCGTGCACCCTCTTGGTTGCCACTCTTTTCTCTTCATAATAATTTAGGTCAGAATCGTTTGCACCATGGACGATCGACGAATAAAAGGTAGAGATAATTAATAATTATTATCTATAATATTAGTCTCATTATAGTCTTTAACGAGTTGCGTAGTATGTCCTCCCACCTCCTTCCTTTGTTAACCCCCATTAATGCTAAGTAAATTTTATTTTTTACAGAGGAGTAATGTCGCATAATAATATACTATCAATTGTATAACGCTAACTTACGCTCACCTCCCCCCCCCTTTTCCGCCCCCTTTTTTCCTTTCATGATTTGTTTCCCAATATAGTCAAATGATGCACTCCAAAGTGAATTGGAATTACGCCAGGGTGCGCAGTCTAGGATATTGTGATATAAGTCTATGGTGTCACCCAAGAGATATGGCGTAGTACGCAAGTCTAGGATATTGTGATATAAGTCTATGGTGTCACCCAAGAGATATGGCGTAGTACGCAAGTCTAGGATATTGTGATATAAGTCTATGGTGTCACCCAAGAGATAT
>NW_004797293.1:345629-351924 GCF_000002075.1 Aplysia californica | reverse complement strand
TGTGTGTGTGTGTCAGAATTTTACTTGTGGTGATATTGCCCAAGTTGGCAAGCACCGATTTCGGAGTAGATCAAGGAAGAATACTACTCACTCTCATACACCAGAAGATATATTTGTCCGGCACTGCAGGTATCCGGAAAACACAAGCCCCATTGCACATTGAGGCTGGCTGCAGGGTTGATCGGTTGCTAGGGTGAAAAACAACAAAGTTATCCATTATATTAAATTATACGAAACTCGAAGGAAGACAAACTGAGTAACTACAACGAAGGCCAACCAGTTTCAAAATTTGTTAATAAAAATCATATTATTTGTACACCAAGACTTGTTTCTTGTTTTTACACTAATATGAGGGTCGTTCTTTTTATAATAAAAACAAGAAAGCCCCCTGAACCGAAAGTCAGACTTGCAATTTCTAATAATGTGTGAAGTGTCTTTTCTTTGTACAATTTTTAACTTTCCGGATGATAAAATGTTTTAGGCATAAACATAAAGAACATAGAAATATCACGAAATTTGTTTATGCACACGAATTAATTAGTGTGGTTTTTTTTTTTCTCAAAACGAATAGACATAAGAAATCAATACAAGTTTGAACTGTAGAAAGGACAAGAAAATGTCATATTTAAACCCAAAGGTAAACCAAAGACCGATATTCTGTGGGAGGAAAAAGCGGCGTTTTCATTTACATATTGGGGGAAATCAGAAGCTCAACATTTATAGTGTTCATCTGTCAAACCGGAGGTCCAGAGTTCGATCCCCGCTAGCATCGGCCTTTATTACCAATTTTTCTAAAACCTCTGAACATTACATGGTGCAGTATGTAGGATCGGGCACCCAGTCTTCTCAGCTTAGGATGGACAGTTTTAAAGGTTCCTGGGTTCCTAAAATTGAACAAAGCAGGCCCTTCGGATTACCATCAGGGCAAAACTCAAAACGGATTCCCACCCAAAATTGAAGCCTCTCTACGCCAAGAGGGTGCCTGACAAGCAAGGTAAAGCATTACGCTTTATAGAATTAAAATATCTCTGCAATAGTGTAGGCCTACGTATAAAATTGCATTATGAGATGAAAACCTTATAGTCAATTAAGTTCTCCCTAGATGTATTGGAAAAAGAAGAAGAAAAAGAAGAAGAAGAAGAAGAAGAAGAAGAAGAAGAAGAAGAAGAAGAAGAAGAATTATTACTTACCTGGCCCACAAAGATAGAAACAACTGCATATGTTCCACTGAAACCTTTACTAAAGGCCTTCGGGTCTGGGGGCGCAGAGACTGCACGACATTGTTTATAGTTCCCTACAAAGTTAACACGACCTTGAGTTAGTGAAGGACCAGGCTTGCCGATGGAATCCAAAACTGGGAAAAGAGATAATAAACATATACCTCAAACATGTTATATTGCTCACCTGCCCTAGATAATCACCAGCTCACACGAACCCCTTCCGCCTCCTCCTTGCCTTTTAGTCAGTATAATTATGACACTGCCCAAGGTGATATGATGTCATAGAGTCTAAAACAATCACTTTTCTCATCTACAAATTGA
Organism: Aplysia californica; assembly: GCF_000002075.1. Taxonomy (NCBI): domain Eukaryota; kingdom Metazoa; phylum Mollusca; class Gastropoda; order Aplysiida; family Aplysiidae; genus Aplysia; species Aplysia californica. The sequence continues at coordinate 350,383 of NW_004797293.1, read as the reverse complement.
TGAACGTATTGGATAGTTTCGGATGTACACATAGACTATTTTCTTTATATATCTTTCTACATGAAAAAAATTATGATATTAATGTGAGTCGTCATCGTAATAGTTACGAAGTATTTATAAGACAACATTGAAGAATACAAGATTTACAAGTGTCTTAAATATCTCAAACCTTATTATTATTGGTAAACTACAAAAGTATCCCCATTGCAAAGTATACCCCCCTCCCCCGAAATAAACCAAACCAAAAACAAAATAACACAAAAAGAACCTACCAAAAACAAATTAAACTGTCTGTCTGTCCGTCTGTACGTTTTTCTTTTTGTCTTTCTGCCTGTCTGTCTGTCAGTCTGTTTCTCCATCTCTATATGTCGCTCTGCCTGTCTGTTTCTCTTTTTTTTTCCTCTAACTCCTTTCGATCAAAATTAATCAGAGATCAGTTCTCGGTTCGTACGTTTACATTTGTATCTGCCTGTTTAATTATATGGTCTGTCTGTGACGTTCTTTCTTTTTCCTCGTACGTCAGGTGCTTTGCCGTTGCACGCAGAAGACATGAGTTCGATTCCCGTGTGGGGACCGTTTTGGTCTCGAGTATAATATTGATATCTTTGTCAGTCTACAGGTACGTTATACTCTTCTCGACTTGGTAGACAGGGTAGAACCCCCCCCCCCCCCACACACACATACACAAAACAAAACAAACAACAAAAACAAACAAAAGAAAACAAATATACAAACCAAAGAAAGCAAACAAACAGAAAGAACCAAAAACAACAACAAAATAAACAACAGCCGATGTAAAGAACTTACAATTGCCTCTATCTATCTCTCTGTCTCTCTGTCTCTCTGTCTCTCTGTCTCTGTCTCTCTCTCTCTCTCTCTCCCTCTATCCCTCTCCCTCTCCCTCTCTCTCTCTCTGTCTCTCTCTCTTTCTCTCTCTCTCTCTCTCTCTCTCTCTCTCTCTCTCCCTCTCTCCCTCTCCCTATCCCTCTCTCTCCCCACTCTTTCCCCTTCTCGCCCTTTCCCAGTATTTCTCCTTATTTCTAATAACTCACTTTGTTCAGGCCATCCCTCTCCTTTGCCGAGACTAAAAAGAATCCTTCGCGTGTCGTTCACACATTGAGAAGGAACTTGCTGACCCAAAGACTCTGCCAAAAATCCACTGTTCGCAATACCTCTCACCGCCTTCGACACATCGTCCCGCAACAAATTCTCAAAATTGGAACTCTTCAGTTTATTCAACTCAGGAATTTGTCTCAGTGTGTTCAAATTTCGTATCACGTGATCAACATCTTCTCGAAACGTCTGGTTTATCTGAAGAGCTTCCATCTTTCTGAGATGTTCTGGGACTTGCTGCCACATGTGGAAATATGTTGTTTTTCCTGGCTCATAAACCTCTGTTGGGATGTTGCCAGTGTTCTCCGCTGCGTGCGTTACAGAGCTCAGACAGACGACTGTAAACCAACAAAAAACATGGCGGACGGTGTTTGTGTTCCAGCCCATGATGAGTAGCTTTGTAATTTCGAGTTGCCAAAGTCTTGAAGAAAGTATGGTTAAAAGTTCTTGGAATTGAGAGAATTTCTGGTCTGTACTGTGATCTGTGGACTGAAAATAATGATTTATGAGTCAGCCGCGGAGATTCGCAAAGATATTCTGCTAGCCGACTGATATCTTGAACTAACTCAAAATCTTAACTGTTGGAAGATTTTGGTTACTGCTGTCGAGAATGTTGCAAGAATCTTCTCTTTGAACCTTCCAAAAATTGCAGTTAATACAAGAGTTTCGTAAAATTGTTGTGTAATTTTGGATAAGTTCTCGTTTGTGCAACTGGAATCTAATCCTTTCCGAGGGATAATAATTATATGTGTCTAGACCAGAACAAAAGGAAATTACTACGAGATAGCACTACACTTGAGATATGTACAGTTGTAGTTTGGATGATTTGGGACAATAGTGGACACTTTTAGTCTTCTATTTCCTAAAGGTAAATGAATATAACTGTGACCATGAAAAAGAAATTAGTACTTGGCAAGGGCCACCCTTTTGAACAACTGTAATCTTGCTCAACTTTCAGAAGCTAGAACTTCTATAACTTGTACATCATGCAAACTGCATGACATTTTACGGGCTTAACTCCCGTTGTAACACTGAGAGGTTGTTTATGTGGTGGACCTCAGAATGGTAAGTTGATCTCCGATAGAACCGAACCAAATGGAACAATTCTTGTAAACTGCCTTTTCCAAGGGTACAGCTTCGGACCAAGCTGAGAATCGAACCCATGAACCAGCAAATCGCACGAGTGGGACTACTGATGCTACCTTTGAACAATGTGAATAAGGAACTTCGAAAAATATTGTTTTCCCATTTGAAAGAAACGGAATATTTAGTTTCCATCAAAACTTGCTGCAGTAAGTAAATAAAGAACAAAATAATGGGCCACAGTACCCAAAGTAAGCCAAATTCTGAAAAATACAAAAATACAATATAGTATAGTTATCAACAACTACCACCATGAAATTTCTGATAGGCTATGCGTTGTCAACCCTTCTCTACGGGTGTGAATATTTCACAATCACATCACTAAATGCAGTGAAAATAATACGGAAGCAGCAGAAATGTGCTGTCCGAGGACACTGATAATATTTTCTTGGGAGGAAAAGAAATCAAATGAGGTAAAAATTAAAAACGCCCACGTGGGCAGCTCGCTGGTAAAACAATGGGAAGAAGACTATAATTGCAGTTTCTGGGACACTTGAATAGACATAAAGGCTTTGGACACCTGCTTTTACTGGCAAAACTGAAGGTAAAAGAGGCAGAAGTGGACAAAGAGCAACTTATTATGTAGATAGCCTAAACAGTTGGGTGAAGGAGAATGACCCGAACAATGCAGTTTTTAGAGCATCTGAGCCAAGGAATGACTGAAGAAACATGACCGCCAATGTTTAGTGCAGATTTGGCACTTGATGATGAAAATACGAGGATCACGCTTACAGGAACAGGGAATCTAAACAGGTACTTTGTAGGCACATTTACCCTTGGCCCTCCACCCTCAAACTATATCAAGTACTTTCTTAAGCTTCGTATCTCTGTCCCCTACCACCTGTTTTTCTTGTTTTCCATTCTTTGAGTCTCTTCCATATTTGTATCACTAAACAATTATTGATGCCATCCGGATATATCAAATAAAATGGGCGTTGCTTACTGGTCGCCCGTGTCAGTCTAAATATCTTCCTTAAAAATGAAGACGGATAAAAATTGTTCTCACCACCACCACCACCACAACCATCATCATCATCATCATCATCATCATCATCATCATCATCATCATCATCATCATCGTCATCATCATCATCATCATCATCATCATCATTATTTTTATCATTATTATTTTTTATCGTAATCATTATTAACATTATTATCACTATTATTACCAAGTTTTAATACTATTTGACAATAAAATTATCGTTATTGTTACCATTGCTGGAATTATCAGTACGGACACTACTCAGAGCTTACCTGTGGTGAAATAATTCTCTAACCTTTCGTGCACGCACGTAGTCATACAGTGAAGTAGGGTTAAGAAGCTCTATCGATTTATATAAGAATTGTGGCCAGCAAACTCTTAACCTTGTCCATGTTACATAGGTAGGTGCATGTGATGCTTAAGTCCTGGTTTATCGGCTCCTCAATACAATGAATCACTTTAACTCATTGATGAGACTTATTTTGGAGCACTTTTAGATAGAAGCACAATAACGTCCTTATTCATACTTAATTTTACCATTCAGTTTACTTCATCTGAAACTTAAACCCCCCCCCCAAAAAAAAACAACAACAAAACAACCCAACCTCAACACGATTCCTATGAGATACATGTATGCAGACATGGCTTCTAAATCGTGTATGATGGTTAAAAAATATACACCGACATTGACTTTTGTCTCCTGATGGTCGGGTGTATTATCATTATACGCCCGATACATTGTTAAAGGGTTAAACTGACGGTCAGAGAGTTCCTCGGGTTTTCCTATCGTCTTACATTTGGCCGAGCCAAGCTAGTGTCTGGCTACATGAATACGGTCAAGGGAAAACCCGACTGAGTCACAGAAATTTCACCACAACTTAGCCTATTGGTTATTTTTTTTACTTTCTCATTATGGGCTTAGCTTGTTCTTAACTAGTAAAAAATCAAAAGCACCTATAAATAAATCATTGATGGTCAAGACCACAGTTTGCGGATGACTTAGATCTAGTTTGTTTTTCACTTGAAAGGTTTCTTGGGGATATTTTGCCATCCTTTGGTAAGTTAAGAGTTAGTACCCATATTTTTTTTTCTAAAATCGACATAATTATTTTATTATCCTGTTTCTTTTTTCCCCTGAGCGCTTCACATGCAATTCTAATACAACCCAAATTAGCAATTGAGCTTGCTCAAGTCAGGGGTCAGGGACGTGGGGGTGTCGGTTTCTTCGATCCCATTATGTTGACGAGCACCTGATTCCTTCGTATCGTGACACAATTAATAACATAATCATGTTCATGGGGTGGAGTCAAGTCTTTAGCCTGAGAGCTGAAGTACGTACCAAGGGCTTCTTAGTAAAGGACAAGTGCTCCTTAGTAAAAGAACTGACTTGTGGATTTGTTTATCATCCTAATTGAGATAGATAGATAGATAGATAGATAGATAGATAGATAGATAGATAGATAGATAGATAGATAGATAGATAGATAGATAGATAGATAGATAGATAGATAGA
>NW_004797293.1:342085-343621 GCF_000002075.1 Aplysia californica | reverse complement strand
CTTCTTGAACCCTTTAATACTGGACTTGCTCCCACATCCGATCCGGACATTGGGAATTGCTTTGTTAGTTAGACAACATCCTGGGCCTTCGGCATGCAATTGTATGTACCGTGACTGGACAGATACAAACTTCACAACTTCAACAATTCTCCAGTGTGCCCACAGCAGGCTGCAGAACCTTTATTATAATCAGGTGCGGTTCGTCCATAGAGCACGATCGTGCTGTGCTGCCCAACGTTTTTAAAATGTTCTATTACGAAAAGCATTCAAAAACATAAAATAAAAGAAGTCAGAAACAAACACTAGCCCAATATTATTTTAAAACAAGGTCGTCGCTGGTGCCTTAACTGTCATTTCTGTGTCTAAAGCGCCGTAAAACATCTGCTACGCCATGCCAAAGTCCACACGCTTTAACTAAACATAATAGGATATTCAACGGTGGTAAACATACCTACAAATTGCTCTTTGGGATAACCCAAACGATGATGACACTCGTAGAGAGTTTGGCGGTACATTAATATTAATAAGACGGCAAATCTCAAATGTGCACCCACGAAACTTAGCCCACAGTAGGCAGTCTAAAAATAATCGCGATAGACTACACACTATTCTATGCCAAAATTATGTGATCCCCGGAGCAATTCAGCGGAGTGCTCAAGTGAATTGTGATTGGTTAATTGTCTTGCCACTATTTTAAGCGACTCTGTGACCGTGAACCTGAGGAAGGTGAACGTGACGTACTTTAAGTCACCGTCCTGCGTCCTGTGAGTTGTGCCTTTGAATTGTTTCGTAGTGGAGTGGTAAAATTTATTACTTACTTGAGTGTTCAGTTCCAATGCAGGATGAAGAAACTGATGTTTAGCTAACAAACAGATTTAGTTCTAGAAATCAAAGCGACAATCCATTTACTATGCCCTTGACTATCTTCAACTTCAACCTGCCATAGCTTAATTGTGCACACCCACTTTTTAGCCCCACGAGCCGCCCCTGATTATAATGTACTTTAAAACTGCACTATAGAATGAAATTGAATCACCAGTGTTCTGCATGACGTACGGGCTATACGTAACAAACTGCGAACATAATATTATGGGAGTTTCCATTCTCACAACAGCCTGATATAGGCATGTCAAGGCTCGTGCCCTTATATGGTGAACATGGTGAAATGGTATGGCTTTAATGCCGATATCAACACTAATTGGTTATTTAGGAGGCGGGACTTTCGAGTTTTATACGTCCGTCTTCGAAACGACTGGGCGAAGTGGGAAATTCGTGTAAAGTGCCCTTTCCCAAAAACACAACGTCGAACCGAGCTGAGGCAATATCACGTTTTCGAGTCCGGTAGCTAGCAACAAGGCTATCGACGCCACCGTGCCCTAATATGAACACATAACAATTAAATCTACCCAAACATTATTCCGCTTAAAAATGATTGTTTGATCCTATCTAAATCCTCCAATCCCCCCTCCATTCTTCTCTCTCTCTCTCTCTCTCTCTCTCTCTCTCTCTCTCTCTCTCTCTCTCTCTCTCTGTCTC
>NW_004797293.1:340242-341874 GCF_000002075.1 Aplysia californica | reverse complement strand
CCCCCCTAATTTTTTTTAAAAAAAGATGATATATAATATATAGAATCAACTTTTCCCGTTACCCCTTCAGTTCGCTAAACGCAGTCTTTTAAAATAGTAAAAATTTCCTTTGTGATATTATTCTGTTGTGTATTTATTCTCCCGTGCCCACCACAGGAAAGTGGAGTAAAAACATTAACCAAAATATGAAATGTTTTGTTTTAAATCATTTATTTTAACTTACAGCTGAGTCAAAATTTCTGTTGTTTGCCCGATCCTTTCACGCATTCATTTGATGCACCCTTGAAAGTGTGTACATAGTGTGTAACCACCCCCCCCCCTCCCCTTTCTCTTACCCTCCCCTTTGTGCTAGTTCACTAACCCTATATCTATAAGCACACCACAAACAGAACAAATTATTCTAAAAATAATGTGGTTTCGTTTGAAATAAATATAGTTTATCTCTTATCACATTCATTAACCAGTTTGTATTCGAAGTACGTTACTCTTTAAGCAACACCTCTAATCTTCGACATTTGTTTGACCTATTTATGTTGCAAGTGCCGTAAAACTTCTATTAAGACAGCAACAAACTCGCCGCCCCTCCAAAAAAGAAGAAACTAAACCAAAGCAAACATTACACAAAAAAACAAAAAAAAAACAAAAAAAAAAACAAGAGGATAAAAAACCCCAAACAAAACAATAACAAATTTGTAGAACAGCAAAAAGTTTGTCTCGGTTTCGTTTGAGTTATTTTGGGCATACGTTAGGAAATTTTAAATGTCATATTCATATGATTATACTCGATAACACCGTCCTGTACCCTGTAAAAGTTTACTGGCAATACAGGAACTAGGCCTTTCGACCCAGATCTCAGTGCACGTGAACCCAGAACAAAGGGCATTAGGGTCGGGGGGATTAGAGAACGAATGACCTGGGACGTAAGAAAGATCTAAATTATAATTAATATAGGACTTAAGATAAACACACAATATCAATAGTTCTAAAGGCATACATACATATGTGCAAGGCACACAGGGAGTGCGATTTCGGTTGCGGTGCATAAGTCCCTTAACAGCCCCCCCCCCTTTCCTCCCGCCCCCATTTCCCGTTCACACCACAAATTAATGTATAAAATTTTTTTAAAGGAAAAATGAAAGTAATGAATAAAGAAATGCATGTAGTACAAGTTAGTTTTTAGTGTAGATGTTTTATATTTGCCCCTATTGACACAATGTACATAATTTAGAAGGCAGGCTTGCGACCCAGACAGTCCGTTACAACCCCGGCTGAAAGTAAGACAGTACTCCAGCAGAAAGACCGAGATACTTAACAAAAGTTTGTCTACACTTAGGAATCGAACTCAGGTCTTCTGCGTGCAACAGTGAAGCACCAAACAGCTGCATTACAGACTCTGGTCAAGAAATACATATAAGTAAACCGTTTTTAAAAGTTGTTTTCTTTTGATATAAGAATCAATACCAACCTTTTAAAGCAGAAAAGAATAAAAGTGAAATAATATACAATCAAATATAGAAAAAGAGAACCATAACAACAACAACAACAACAGGAACAAGAATAACAATGGTAAATTATAATAATGATGATGATGATGATGATGATGATGATGATGATGATGATGATGATGATGAT
>NW_004797293.1:336893-338067 GCF_000002075.1 Aplysia californica | reverse complement strand
CATACACACACATACACATATACACACATATACACACATACACACATTCACACACATTCACACACATACACACACATACACACATACACACATACACACATACACAAACACACATACACACACAAACACTCACACAACCAACATAACAAAAAACGTGCTCTTGAACTGAACAATGTCATAAAAAAGTGGCAAATATCTTTGACATAATATGATACGCACTCCATCAAGTCATTACTGACAAGCAGAGCAGTATTGCTTGCAATACCTAAAAAAAAGAAAAAAAACCCAAACCCTAAACAAAAAAAGACAAAAAAAAAACAAGAACAAAAAAAAAATAAAAAAATAAAAATCCAAAGACAAAAACAAATAAACAAACAACAACAACAACAAAAACAAAAACAACAACAAACAAAAAAACCAAAAAAAACGGTAGCGTCGCTATAGCAGAGTGGGCACAGCAATCTCACCCATTCCTTTCCTTCCCAGATATCCTTCTCTTGGTTCCAATCTGAGTCAAATGGTGCAATCGATGTTCTAGGATATTATAATATGCAAGTCTATATTTGCACCCTACAAAGAGATATCGCTGCTTTCGAATTAAAAAGTTCTATCAGACATTTTTTGCCATTTTGAGTTACAAAGACCATTAGGTCAGAAACCAAAGGTTATTTCTGCTCTCTCAAAATCGTAAGTTTTTTCGGCGTCGCTATCGAGATATTCAAAGAACTGCAATAAAATTTTAAAAAAGAAGCTTGATAGGTTGTGAAACTCAACTTTTTTTTACATCTAATTTCTCAAAACTTTGCACTGAGCAGATTGAATTATGTAATTCTAGTGTTGCGCGGATATGAAGTAGTATTCAATTCACAAAAGACGTTCCTCCCCCTCCCCCCCCATTCCCAACTCACACCTCCCCTATTTTACCCTTCAATTGTTTCCAAATTGAGTTTACAGACGCGCTTCACAGTGGACATGAAATATGCCAGAGTTTAAAATCTAGGGCAATACATACAAGTCTGTGGTGTTTCCTCATCGCTTTGTCACGTAGGCTACGCATGTGACGGGTTTCGCGTTCAATAGCGCAGCAATCACAACCATTACAGTACGGTAAAAACCGCTCCTTTTACGACACAGCACCATTCCCACAACGGCCCCTTTTGTGACCCGTCAGCCA
>NW_004797293.1:334346-335938 GCF_000002075.1 Aplysia californica | reverse complement strand
TACACGGGGGCAATGGGTGCATAATGTGAACTACAGCATGACCTGTGGTGTTTAGCCCATCGCTGAGCAAGGGAGGATTTTTAAACTTGCGTCTTCGTCTTTCTGGTGAGATGTTTAATTATATTTTTAAAAATCCTTCTCAGCCCGAGTTGGCTTTAGCAGGCAGGGTCGAAGCCCGCCCCCTAAATACCTAAATTGTGTCATTGAAGGTGTTTAAAAATAATTAATATCTACATATTTTAATCTCCGAGTAGGTGGGCACATGAGTTTTGTAAGCATATTGAGGCGTAGAGGGTTTCTGAGTTCACCTTTTGTACGAGCTATTAGAGTAAATCCAATATGAATTATTATGAACTAATAGTTTTTGTCGCAGGTTGGAGGAGGGGGGGGTGATTGTGTTCACCACATGCAAAGTTTTCAAGAGGTGCAACCTGCTATTTCTATAGATACTGAGTGTTTAAGGAATGTTCTTAGTCACCCAGCCATGGGGTGACAAAGACCACCATATTAGATCCCTCTTATTTAACACCACGGTTATAGTTATAGTATTAGTAATACCCTCCCTTGGGTGACTAATGTCTCTGGAAATAGAATCTTATGCTCGTTCTGACTAATTTTGAGGGCGTCAAACTATTAGTACGGTGCCCCCAAATAGGCTCAGAAGACAATGTAGCATCAGAAAGTTTCTGGTGCAAATTTTAAAGATAGCAACTGATCATCTTGTTTGGTGTCATTTTAAAATTCTCAAACTTACACTGTACTTAGACAAAATAAAGCTAACATAGATCAGAAACACAGTGTTAAAATAAAACAAAACAGTTGTTGTTTTTAAAAATTATGGATACAGTACAGGTAACAAAGCAAAGTGAAACACAACTTATTATAGCCTCATAAAAGGCAACATGTTAAAAAATTAAATGTCTGGAAAATATTGCAATCCTCCGCCCCAGTCTCAGACTGAGAATCCCCCCCCCCCCCCTCCCCTCCGAAGACACTTACGTGGGCCTCATGGATTGTTACTCTTGATTCTTCTGGTTCCCTAGCGTCTCTTGTTAAATAAAAACTATTAGAAATAACTAAAAGACAGGCAAATTGGGTTGAAAATGCACATTTTCAGATTGTGGTCTTAATCACCCTGGATCAGCCATTCCAGAGTAGGGTGACAAAGACCACCTAACCACATAAAATGTATTTATAAAACTAAAGGTAGGAGATTACAATCAGAAATTTCAACCAATTTTAAATTATATTAAAATATAATTGAAGTAAGGGTACATTTGTGAAAACTATCTACAAAGTTTTACAGGACCACACAGATCCAATTTTTAGCAACAAGGGGCAAATATCTTGGATTCAAGTGTAACTCTATTCAAAATGGTGCTTTCAGAGCTATTGTTATACTTTTTTAGATATAAAAAATATACATATTGATGATTAAATCAAACAGAAATTGCATTTTACATGGAAACAAACAGTAAATCCACTTGAAAAATCGGAAAAAACATTTTACTGGCTACAGGTCTTTATCAATTTCAGTGGCTTTAGTGACCACAGTCCACCAGTACCATACTTACTGTGTTAGTTTATATATA
>NW_004797293.1:328351-330997 GCF_000002075.1 Aplysia californica | reverse complement strand
AAGAAGAAGAAGAAGAACAAGAACAAGAACAAGAACAAGAACAAGAACAAGAACAAGAACAAGAATAAGAAGAGGGAAGAAGAAGGAAGAAGAGGGAAGAAGGGGGAAGAAGAAAAAGTTTCACTTATACAGCGCATGTTCTCTCAGGAAGAGTTCAAAGCACTTTGCAATAACGCAGAAAAACAACTCTACTATGGGAGTTCACAACGCCTTCTTGGTCAGTACATTTATTTTAAAATTTAAAGGATTATACTAATGGAGCATATCAGCAGACAGACGCAATACCCGATGAAATAGATTTACCAACATAGGAACTGATCTCAAGTCTTTTGTATGCAATAGAGAAGAGCCTACAAGTTACTCCTCACAAGCCGCTCTGAAAAGATTTCGATAAAGTGGTTGGAAATCACTAATATACATTGTACAAGAGAAACATATTACTTGTCGGGATCTGCTCGATAAAATGGATTTCCCTACATGGGAATCGAACTCGTCTATTGCGTGCAACACGAAAAAGCCTGACCGTTATCCACATACGTTGCCCTTTCTTTTGTTTGAGTAGGTGTTTTACGGCTCTCTTGATTCAGATTTGGTCATGTACCCACCGACCCCCAAAAACCTTTACACGCAGGAAAGCCTATACGTCTGCAACAAAGAGCACTGTTCACACGAAAATTGATGGGAAGCAAGCTGAAGCATCCGGAAGGAAATGCGTAACAAAACCAATAGTACCTTAGAAGCAGACATAGCTACTCTGGTCAGTGTTGAACAACAAATTTTTATGGTTGAAACATACTGTTATCGAAACAAAGCTCCCCTCTTTAGACACGGAATCTCTTCTGTAAACGGTTTGGAATCAGCACCAAACACCGTAAGAAAATACCAAGTAAAGTAACAATAGTTAAATGGATGGCTGACTTCAAGTCACATGGCTCTGTTGAAAATAAAAACAAGAGATCAAAAACTAAGGTCATCCATAGTGGGAGACCGATGCTAATTCGTACTGAGAATGTGGCTGTGGTGATGGAGTCTGTGAGCGAAGAACCTGAAAAGTCAGTTTGTTGTCTTAGTAATAAATTAACTATTGCGAGAGAATCTGTTCGGCGCATGATGAATTACAATCTGAAGTTTAAACCATACAAGATCCAGGTAAATCAAAGGCTCAGCTCCGCCAATGCAGCAGACAGAGTGACAATGTGCAGGTGGTCGCTTCAGAAGATTGAAAACGACGAGACATTTGCTTTCGGCATAATAGTATGATTCACTGATGAGGCATACTTTTACCTGAACAGACAAGTTCATAACAAAAATGACGTGTTCTGGGGCTCTGCAAAGCCTGACGAAGAGTTCGAACGAAATCTCCACCACTGCCTGGGTTGCCATGAGCCGCCAGGTCATCATTGGCTCATATTTCTTCATGGACGAGGATAGAGACACGCTGGCGGTCGCTTCCGACTTTTACCTCAAGATGTTGAACAGGTTTTGGAAAGCTCTGGGTAGTTTGGTCGGAATGGAAGTGAGAGCAGAGCGGTATTTCATGCAAGATGGCGCTGCCCCAAAACACTGCGAGAACTATCCTTTAGTAGTTGAGGCACCACTTTGACGAGAGACTTTTCAGTCGTGGCATAGTGAACCGTTTAGCTTCTCACAGTCCCGATCTCAACCTCCAATATTTCCACCTTTGGGAATGCCTAAAGGACAACCTATGTGGCAGTAACTTTCAAACCCTCTAGCTGCTGAGAGACACTGTACCACCAACGTCAGAGCCATATCTCTGGAGCAAATGGAAAATGTCATTAATGACAATTTCGTCAAGCGCCTCAGAGCGGCGTGTATCACCCGAAACGGACGTCACATGGAGCATGCACTCTAACTTCCTTCAAACTTTAAATTTTTGTTTGTATATTTTCACAATAAATCCGGACGGTGACCAAGTACGTCTGTGAACTCCTGTGTTTTTATCTCTATTTTAACCGTTCTTATGGGTGTCTCCGTGGGTAAAATTTGTTTGGGGTCACGCGGGTAAGCGTCAATACGCTGCTCTAAAACGGTTGATAGTGGCTGAAAAGCGATGGAATACAACGGAAACAAGGTAATCAAGACCTACAAATTGCACCATTAGATAAGATAGTGAAATGTTGCATTTTGAAAACATAATCAAATACCCATACATGATTTGTTAAACGATTAGGTTTATCTTTCTTTCGTGCACTTTTATCAGAGTGGGCACTTACATCAGCGATATTTGATCCATAGGAGATATAATTTACACTGTGTCAACCTCGAGATCTACGTAAAACATTGTTTGTTTATCCTACCTAGAGTATTTCATGCTGTTTTTATTACGGAAAAAAATCATCCTTTATCAACGCTTTAGTGTTTGTTATAAAGGTCCTACTTGACATTCTGGAGGTGTTAGAGGACTCAAATGGTGGACAGGTGTCCCTCTCACTGACACTGTTTTAAAAACATTTGTTTCACCTCGAAAGGGTTGGGGACAATTCTTAATACAAACTTTTGGATATATATTAACCTCATTATTACATCTACCTCTGGTGCTGCGAGTGCAGAGGAATGTGTAGAATGATAATATTGATGATGATGATGATGATGATGATGATGATGATGATGATGATGATGATGATG
>NW_004797293.1:327068-328191 GCF_000002075.1 Aplysia californica | reverse complement strand
ATGATGATGATGATGATGATGATGATGATGATGATGATGATAATGATGATGATGATGATGATGATGATGACACATTCTTAAGAAAAAGACCAAAGGGGAAAGAACTTCACGTTTAAGAACACTTCAGAGCACTTTTCCACCTTTTCTACTTCACACCATGGGCACATGTTGGTATTATCAAACCTTCTCTAACGTCCACCTGTATATAAAAAAACACAATCCTCCCTTCCTCCTTTCATTGAAAAAAATAATTATAATGACACTATCAAAGAGTATCACCTGTATAAGATAAACACTTTTCTCCTCAACAATAACTAGAATAATCGTCTTAGACAGGTTCTACCATATGTAGTCTCCATTCTTTGTGTTGTGTTTGCTCTTCTCATTGTGGGTGGTTGACGGAAGCCTTGGTGTGATTTTTTTCCCTTCCTATCCAACATCCACCGTTTTTTAAAAATGTGTTGTCTTTTTCGTTGTAATGCGCATTGAGCATTTTGTTTTAGAAAATGAAAATGCGCAGTGTAAATGCCATCTATTATTAATTAATTATTATTATTATTCTCTCTCCTCGTTCTGTTTTGTATGTCGCTCTGTACTAACGCCTCTAATCTTCGTCACTTAGGTAACCTAAGTCTGTTGCAAATGCCGTAAAACTCTTACTACAACTAAATTAGAACCCTCATTTAATGTCTGTCCTATTAGATACGATTACGAGGTTATCTTTTCGAACCGGGGTGAAAAAAAAAGAGAGAAACTGCTGTGAGACCACATGATTTCTTTGTATCTATATAGGCCAAACGCGTACCCAACTGCGGTCCGGGGGCGTATGGCTATAAATTAGAGGGGTTTTCCGGAGAGTTCTTTCATTGTGCGTGTCCGTGAGTGTGTGTGTATGTGTAAAACCTACGTGTGCGTTCTTATACGCAGTTGGTCTTACCGCGGACGACAGAGGACTCTCGTCTCTACAGGGTGGAGAGTCTTTTGATCTGACTCAACAAGGTACAGTAATTTTAAATGATAACATTTCTTTGTGTTAGAACCTTTTAGTTAGAAGCCCTTGGTGGAGGCTTTGAGGTTAAAACTTTTAAACGTGAAAGTAGGAAAATATAATACATATTATTAT
>NW_004797293.1:322376-326690 GCF_000002075.1 Aplysia californica | reverse complement strand
TGATGATGATGATGATGATGATGATGATGATGATGATGATGATGATGATGATGGTACAATAAATGTTGCTCTAACATGTGATTTCTGTCGTCAAAGAGAAATTTAACGTTACATTCATGAACGAGGATCTGAGTTTAGTTATTGTGTTGTTCGAAATACATACGTGCAGCCAGCAGTCCGATTCAGTTAAACAAGGAAATTACAAGCCTGGCCGCTAGATATACACTTTAGAGCAATAATACACTTACTTATTGTATTTCTATGTCTACATCTTATACCCCAGAGGGTCTTGTGGGAAGAAAAAGAGGCCTGTCTGTTGCATACACCAAAACACACACACACACACACACACACACACAGGAGGGTGGTTGGGAAGGGTGTCTGCGACCGTCCCAGCATGTGTCCATTTGCCAACAGGCATAACATTATAATTCACATTATTTTTACTGACCCTGTGAGCTTGAAGTTGAAGTTGAGAGGGGAGGGGGGAGGGGTGGGGTTATGTCATCTAAAGTTACGGTGTCCTGCTCTGTATGCTAATATTGTAATATGATCTTATTCATTATCAAGATGATTTAAAAAGAATACGACAAAATGATCCCGCAATGTTTAAAAAACGAAAAATTATTTTAAAAAACTCTAGCTTAGACACATGTGTTGTACATATCTTCACGTTTTTATTTCATGTTTTACAAGTGCTCAATGCGGCCCCCACCGGCAGCACGGGCAACATCAAGCCGATAGGAGAATTCCTCCTAAACTGCAGCCTTTCTACTACTACTCTTTGGCTCCTTCTTACTGCTGTCTGTCAGCCGCACCCCTGATTCTAATTCTATGGTAGGTAAGATCTAACACCACCACCGACAGCACGGGCAACATCAAGCCGATATGAGAATTCCTCCTAAACTGCAGCCTTTCTACTACTACTCTTTGGCTCCTTCTTACTGCTTTCTGTCAGCCGCACCCCTGATTCTATGGTAGGTAAGATCTAACACCACCACCGGCAGCACGGACAACATCAAGCCGATATGAGAATTCCTACTCAACGCGCCTCTGGATGCCCCGGGTCAACCGTTTTGATTTTAGCTGTTATTCGACCTTTCATGTCATCGATATTAGTTGCTGGAAGTTGAGGAACATAAACTTTGTTCTAAATACATTCCTACTAAAAGGTCGGACACCGGGCACCCGAGTTCGATTCCAGAGTGGGTAGAACTCTTAAGGAGTAACTTGATTTTTCTGTTGGAGTGTTGTAGACCCTATCACTCTTAGCTCATTTGGCCCTGACAGATAGCAGGGTAGATGCCCGCCTCCCAAATAATTTAATGTGCAGAGATTGGGGAAAGAGGAAGGGAGGGGGGGGGGGTAAAACACATACGTTAAACGAAAGAAACAGAGACTTTTAAAAATTGATTCGAATTTCCTTTTTCATACGTAGTACCACTTTGCACCTACGGAAGTAAGTTGAATCGATAGGATCATGCGAGCTTCTGTTTTGGAAAGAGAGATAAAGTAACAGTCATGGTTTACTATCGTGTATGATGTATCGTATAGATCACATGCAAGTGACACGTTTGTTGTACACTAGAGCTCTAATAAATTATTCATTATCAATCGATAGCACTTCGCTACGTCAACATTACACATTTATAGTAATATGTGCTCAGTACCTAGTTTTGATAAATTTGTCGTCAACTATTTTGCGTTTCACAACATGTCAAGCTTTTTCGAATGCAATTCTTTGAATATCTTGATAACGACTCTGAAAAATCTTCCAATTTTGATAGAGCAGATAGAGCATAATGGTCTCTGATCTCATGGTCTTAGTAGCTCAAAACAGTCAAAAATGTCACAATATAGAACTTTGTAATTCTGATGTGCCGACTTCGCTAAAATGCCTCAGTTTACCACTGAGCTAGTGGGTGCACTACAGATGAGATAGAGTTCACTCAAAGTTAAGCTCTAGATAACATACCATGCCTGATTTTGTTAAAATTAGCTTCATTTGAAACACTTTGAGTTCTTTGACGTTTTTTATACATATTTTGTTTGCATGAAAAACATAACTCTTTGTTTGCTTTGACTGCCACTCAATAAACAGTATGTGTGCATTGCAGCTGGGTAGGCCTACATTTCACTACTTGTAAGCTTATGAGCAAAACACTTCATTTGCAACCGTTTTAAATAATGTTGAAGAGAGAGAGAGAGAGAGAGAGAGAGAGAGAGAGAGAGAGAGAGAGAGAGAGAGAGAGAGAGAGGAGAGAGAGAGAGAGAGGAGGGGACAGGGAGAGAGAGAACAGATGAATTTCGCTTTGTTAAGATTACCGTCGCTTAAAGGCGTTTCTTTCATTGTGTGTTTTGTTTTTGTATGTTTTTTTTTACCTACCCCCCCCCCCTTTGTGACTGCTTTGTTCAACAAACTTTTCACTGGTTTAAAAAAGAATATATTCTGAGCATATAGTATAGGTTATCGACGAAGTGAGAGTGACGATTAGTCTGTGAGTCAGTCAAAAATGTAATTTATTTTACGCGTGAGTCATTAACTTGCAGTGGTTTTTTTGTGTTTTGCTTGGTTCTAATTCCCGGTTAATGCAGACATGGTCCGTAATTAAGCGACATTTAATGCTATGAGAGATTAAAACTCATTGTAGAACTTCTACGCCCTCATCAACACTATTTAAACCATTAAGAATGTGGTGTTCTTCGACCTTGCCTGTCATGGCCAATGTGGCATGATAGAGATAAAACAACCCGGCAGACAGACGGAAATACTCGATAAAAATTCCCCCGCCATTGGAACCAAACTTACGTCGCCAGAGTGCGACGATGAAGCGCCTTACATCGACACCACAAACTTCTGTTGAAATACTAGATCTAGTCTTCTCGAATTAGAACACAGACTTAAACGTAATGTGAACTATTCACAACTCAAAGACAATCTAAGGTGGGCGCGATTTGATCTTTTCAGGCTTAGATGAGTGGGCGACATGGTGCTTTCTAAGGATTGCTTTTGTCTCAATTTGTTTCACGAAACTGTGTAGATGTCACGCTTTTTGCAACACTATTAGGTCACTTAACAAGCAGAACATCTGAACTTAACGTCCAACACCGATGGCGCCAAGTCAAAAGGGAAAATTCATGTTGAGTGCCTTTCTCAAGGACTCAACGTGAGACTGTGTTAATTAAGCCTCTAACCCGCGAACGGGCTTTATTTCTTATCTAGGGAAACAGTAAAATATGAAACAAAATTGAAACTTTTCATGAAAGCTTAGAGCTCATCTGATGTCTTTGCCGGGCCTTATTGCTAACTTTTCAATCATTATCAGTCCCCAGATTGCAATACAGAAGAAAATTACTCGCATTCTCAAGCACGTCTGGAATACATACGTTACGTTCCTCAAGAATTTAGCTACTCGAAAGTTCATCAAAATGGGCTGGAACACCAACGTTGTCCGCCATGTCGTTTGTTGGTTTACATTCGTCTGTTTGATCTCTGTAACACAAGGAGCGGAGAACAATGGCATTATCCCAGCAGGAGCTTCTGAACCAGAAAAAACAACGTATTACAACATGTGGCAGCAAGTCCCAGAACGTATCCGTCAGCTTGAAGCTCTTCAGACAAACCAGACGTTTCGAGAAGATGTTGATCACGTGATGCGAAGTTTGAACACACTGAGAGAAATTCCGGAGCTGAATCGACTAAAGGGTACCAATTTCGAGAATTTGTTGCGGGACGATGTGTCGGAGGCGGTGAGAAGTATTGTGAACAGTGGATTTTTGGCGGGGTCTTCGGATCAGCAAGTTCCTTCTCAGTGTGTGAACGACACGGGTAGGATTCTTACTGCTCTCACCAGTGGAGAGGGATGGGCAGAACAAAGTGAGTAGCAAGAAACGCATGCACACATACAAACACACACACACACACACATACACACACACACACAGACAATCACACACACACACACATCATAAATACGTATACATACCCCCACCCCCTAAAAAACATACAATCACGGAGGGAGAGAGAGAAGGTGAAAGAGAGAGAGAAAGAAAGAGAGAGAGAAAGAGAGACAGAGAGAGAGAGAGAGAGAGAAAGAGAAAGAAAGAGCATACATTAAAATATGTATGCACCTTGCTATGTGTTTTTATGTATGTACGTGTATGTGTGTGTATGTGTGTGTGTGTGTGTGTGTGTGTGTGTGTTTGTTCGCACGTTTGTGTGAGTATATGTGTGTCTATGCGAATGCATGCGTGTTTATATATGTGAGCGGGTGTATGTGTTTGCATCTGTGTAAGTGTGTGTGTGTGTGTGTG
>NW_004797293.1:318042-320472 GCF_000002075.1 Aplysia californica | reverse complement strand
TATATATATATCTACTTACTTGTCTTGCGTGTCCTGGGCAACAACGTCATTGCACACCAGACAGGTCCATTAGTGCTCAGTTACTCTCAGCACTCAAGCCCGAAAGGTATCCATACTAATTGTTGCAGTTGCTGTTTGATTATGGCGACGTCTTTCCTTTCCAGATAGTCGTCCCTTTCTTCCTTCTCCTCTCTCTATCCCCATTAAATCGTACCAGCAACAAGACCGAGACACATGATAACAATTTTTTCCAACAAGGGAATCAAACTCAGGTCTCCTGCGTGCCATAGCAATGAACCTAACCGCTACGCAACTGAAGCCGGTGAGAGAACTTTGGTTGCTTTTCTTACTTCAGGGTGTTACAATGGATACCTTTCTGTACGGTCTCGAACAGATGATCTCTTGGTCTAGAAGTTACAGTGTTCGCCTCTCATTCATTAGGTCCTGGGTTCGAAACCTGACCCTGATTGAAACTTTTGTTCTCTAAAATGTTCTCCTTTCGCCTCCTTTTCTGCACTCTAACCATGTTCTGTCGTCTGCTTTCGTCTCCAATTTCTGCCCTCCCCCACTTCACTTTGCTCCCTCCTCTGGGCTCCTGAATCTTTCCGCAGCCTTTCTACTGCTACCCTTTGGCTCCTTCTTACTGCTGTATGTCAGCCACACCTCTGATCTTATGGTAAGTAAGATCTAACACCTAGCCTTCTCGGATAAGAGCGAAAATTGTAGAGGTCCCGTGTGCAAGTTGCACACGTTAAGGGTCCCTTGGTGTTCCAAAAATCGACAAGAGTAGGCTTCGGGCAACACCCGGGCAAAATTAAAAATTTAGTCTCACCAAACTGAAAATATTTAATGTATTCCGAGCGCTTACGTGACCTTATACAGTTGAGGGCGCGGTAAAGCATTTACCAAAACAAACACTATCGAATGACGAACTGATGCCCATGGGGGTCCTTCGAACAACGAAGTCACCGCTACTTACGAAGTACATTGTACGAACTTTTTGTTATAGACGCTTGAAGTACAATAGACCCTACTCTAACGACCACCTGTATAGACAATCACCTGTACAAACGGCCAGTTCCCTTTATCTCCTTTTTGTATCTCTTCATTACTATTACACTGTGTAAGACGACAACTTTTCTCCACGACAAAAAGTGACCGCCGTAGAAAGTTTGACTTACTTAAACTGATAGTTCCGAGGAGAAACTGTCCATTCTCAATTGTCTGTGTTCAATCCTGCTTTGGTTTCCCTCTGCAAAAACAACAACAACAACAACAACAACAACAAAATAAGCTTCTTTTACGTTCTCGTGAAATCAATTGCTTGCGGTCAATATCAAAGTGCTTTTATTACCAGGATTCGTTTAAGGTTCCAGGGGTCCTTTTTAGACCTCTCACAGATTAGCAAAAATGCCACTCGTCGCAGGGCTATAAAATAATAGCCTACGTCACTGGTGGGGTGAGCAGATATGAACGAGCAAAAAGTTCCTCATTTGCATACCCGCAGAAGAAATTTGTTGTCCTTGAGTGCACAGGGCCGTAACCCTCCATGGACACAGAGGACACAAAATAATTATGTCCCTTTTTTGTTTTGTTTGGTAAGTGTTTTACAGTGCTCGAAACTGCGTAAGGTCATCAGAGCGCGCGGGACACAATAAACATTCAGTTTTGGAAGGAATTAAATTTGAATTTTGCCCGGGGGGGAGGCCGAAGCCTACTCTCATTGATGTTACGAGCACCAAGCGATCTTTAACTTGCGCAATTTGCAGACGGGACCTCCGAGATTTTTTTCCATTATCGGAGAAGGCTATGTGTCAGATCTTACCTACCATAAGATGAGGGGTGCGGCTGAAAAACAGCAGTAAGAAGGAGCCAAAGAGTGCCAGTAGAAAGGTTGGAGAAAGAGTCCGATCGGCTGCAGATCAAAGGCAATGTTGCAACACATTTAGAACCTTCATTCACACATTAGAAAACCGAATTATTATAATGCTTCGTAATGTGTACATTGCTGCTTTTCTTTGTTTTTTAAAGTATCCAATGAAAAAAATAGAGTAGACAAATGTATAATATTATTATTATTAACGAGGAAAGTAAGCTTTAAACAAAAGTGCCTCAAAACAGTATGTTGTCCAGTGAACTGAATGTGCGTCATCATAGAGTATATCAGGTATATTGTTAATGTTTTTCTTTTTTAAAATATTTTTTTCTGTTTTAAAAAAATCCTTGCAGCCACTCATGAAAGCATCCTGGGGCTTATGTTTTCCTGATACGTGCAAGCAGTGGCAAATCTGGGTTCTGATGAACGACAGTGAGTACTGCTCTTTTCTTTTGGTTCAGATTCTTTTTACGACCTCATCGGTACAATTTAGACTATTTCAGAGTTGGGCTTCGACCCTGCCTGTGAGAGCAAACCTGGGCTGAGAGAGAGAG
>NW_004797293.1:308723-310179 GCF_000002075.1 Aplysia californica | reverse complement strand
AACCCCGCTCGACAGCAAGCTCTATGCTCTTTACACTATATTATTACCCCAGCAGAGCATAGAATACCCAGAAACATTCTCAATTTCCCGGGAAGAATACAGTGCAGGCCGCTGATTAAGCGCTCAAACACTAACAAACTGACAAGATCTTTCACTGACTATAGCTGGGTACCCATTTCCACCTGGGTGAAGTGAGGAAAACTCGTGTAAAGTGCCTTTCCCAAGGACACAACGTCGGGTCCCTGACAGGATTCGAACGCACGACCTTACAGTTGCGAGTCCGAGAGCCTAACCACTAGGCCACCGACGCCACATTACAATAGGCTTTATAGTTAAGCTTAAAGTCCTTTCTAATGAGCAAACTCGTATCTACAGCCCCCTATCTTGAATACTGAAACCTCTTTTTGCACCACTGATTCCATTTGTAAATTTTCTCTCATGATTTCTGAAACTTCACCATAACACTGCTGTTTGAAGAACTAAAGACAGACGTCTGTGGTGTAATGCTCAGGTGCTGCACCATTGCCTGCAAAAACCTCGAGCTCAATCCTCGTGTGGGAAGAATTCTTATTGAGTATCTAGGTCTTTCTGAAGTGACTTTGTATTCCTATCTCTCACCCTGGATTGTCCTTAGCTAGCATGGTCAAAGGCTGCCTCCTAATTATTAGTTTAAATTTTATTTTTTTTCCACGCCAAATCTGTTTCAGATTAAGTTAGAAAATAATTGTCTTCACATTATTGCATTTACAGTGTCTTTTTGCTTTGTTTCTGTTCCCTCCTCGCAGTAAACCCCACTGTCCTGTTCGACTTTTTGAGCAGGTGGACATTTGACGTGGTGGCCAACGCTCTTGTTTCTGTTGATACTTTTTTCACACTCAGGTAAAACAAAAACAAAAACGACAACAACAACAACAAAAATTCCAACAAATAAAATGTTTAAAAAGGAAGAACATATGCATAATACAATAAAAGACTAAAAACAACAAAAAGAGAACACTTATTTTGCTCGTAAGTTTACGCTCGCTCTCCTTTAATGGTTTGCTACAGCGGAGGGTGCTTTGTCCAGTTCATTGGCAAAGATCATGGGTAGGCAAAACGTCAAAACCAAACAACAAGAACAGCAACAAGAAAACCTCAAACGAACACACTAGATCTAACTATTCATTTATTTTAGTAGTTGACAAATATTTCTCTAATCTTCACTGACAAGTCATTTAGCAACTGTAAATATACAAATACATATATACGTAAGTACGAACCTTGGAAACTACCTTGGGAATCAATATTTTTTTCCTTAAGTGTTAATCTTGAGTTATCTCTTGGCATAAATTGTGCTATTAATTTTTATTTTGCCGAAGCCATAATGTAAATATTATGTGTGTGTGTGTGTGTGTGTGTGTGTTGTGTGTGTGTGAGTGTGTGTGTGTGTTTGTTTTTGTGTGTGCATGTGTGTGTG
>NW_004797293.1:306324-307585 GCF_000002075.1 Aplysia californica | reverse complement strand
GGGGGAGAGCAACGTTTTGAATTTACGTATAATTGTCATGTCGTATTGCAATGCAATAAGCCTACTTCCCCTTTTAACGTTTAATTTGGGGAAGGACTGAATCATGTGAGCTTTTTTTAATTAGAAAAGGCATTTTTGGAATCATCCATGTTGAGATACGTATTATTTCATGCCAAGTTTTGAAACTCAGTGTGGAAATTTTAACCTCTTAACAGTGGCAAAAGTGAACACTGGCTATAAAAAGATTGGCAACCAGTGCTTCAAACTCCTACCCAAGTCCAGCAACCCAGTTCTCGAAGCAAACTTTAATCGTTTATTTGTTATCAAGAAACGTTATGGGGCTGAGACATTTCGTTCACACTAGAAAGACTTAAAAGCAAGAAATAAAAGTTTAAGATTAATATAAAAAGACAATAGCTTGCTTAGACTTGTAGAGCTTTGAAAGATGGATGACGGGATGATATTATAGACACTTAAGATGATATACGTTTTTTTAAAGTGTCCAAGTAGAAAAATGAGTGGATAACCATTACTCACAAAAATGTTTTAACAAGAATACAGATTTGATGTATATGGATACAGCTGAAGTGCAGCAAATAAATCATATTCGCGATAAATGAGGGAAGGAAGAGAATAATTCATTTTTGAAAGCCAAATCAATAATACATTGACTATTCTGGACACAGGACGAATTTTAAAAATGATACTTTTACAGAGGGCAAAAACAAAACACACTAACACAAAACAAGTACAAACTGAAACCCAAAAGATAAACCAAAAGTGTTTTACTCTTTCTTTTATTTTGTTCTAGTGGGGGGTTTTTTTTTTGGCTACCGCACTTGCAACACAATTAGATCATATAAGTCCCAGAGTATAAAAGTGATACAAGAGAGTAGTAAAAACGAAAATAAAGGAGGAGATATAATACGGAAAAGAAGGAGCAAACCAATCCAGAGCACCAGCCAACCACCCATGTATTCTTTCATTCATTATTTGTGTGCCACAATCCTCAGACTGACTCCCCCCTACATGCTGACGCTGTTGCTGGTCCTGGGCTTACAAAGGTTCTTCGGGTCTGGAGCTCTGTGGAGCAACGTGCAGCCAGGAGACAAGACATCTTGTGAGAACAGCTGGTGGACACATCTACTCTACGTCAACAACATCGTCAAGTCCGACGAAACGGTAGCCACGATCTCTCCAGATTGCTTTCTTGCCTATCTAGCAACCCAGCTATCACATGTATACATTCATACATACATAC
>NW_004797293.1:303307-304452 GCF_000002075.1 Aplysia californica | reverse complement strand
CCCCCCCTCCAACCTCACACCGCGCTCACACACACTTTTAGAGAGAAAGAAGAGAGTCTGGATGTGCGGGGTAGTTCAAGAATAAATTTCGGAAAAAGCAGGTTTCACCAAGACTTCTGCCAATTTCACTTCTAGACCCTCCACCTGAAATATTTGCATCTCCTCAGTGAGCACTTAATGGATTACTTGAAAGACTACTACTTCGCCCCGTGGTGCCGCATTGGACCTTTTGTGGTTGGCATCGCTACAGGGTACTTCTTGGCGATCTATCGTGGTCGAGTACCTCTGACCCGGGTGGGTCTCACATCTTTATGGGTGCAGTCTCTTAAACTGTACTGTTTCTTGAATGTGACGTTGTTTATCTTCCTAAGTAGGCGCTATTTGTTTTTCCCTGTTGTAGGATATTTGTGTTTTCTTCCATGGTTGCTGGGTTTCCTACTTTGTTTAAGAATGCTTCTAACAATATTGTGTGTTTGCAGTACTTTGTAGAATCCAAAAGCTGTTTCGAACCGTCATTCGACATTTAAAAGCCTACTTCCAAAAGGGACTTCAGGCTTGACATAATCACCTCATCACCTTATTCTGGGAGGGGGCGATGTTCTTGAGTCCTCATTATAAAATGAGTTTAAAAGGGGTTTCTCGTGAGACTTTATTGGGCCCCGCTTGTTGCCCCTGAGAAAATGGAGCCCACTGACGTACTTCTCGTACATGCCTTGTTGGTCTAGCAGGTTCCAAAAGGAGGACTTTAAGCCTTTTAGTTCCAGTCTGTGACGGTGCTCGCATTACAACTTGGATTTTACAAGATATAATTTCTTGTATGGGAACGCGCTGAAGCAAAAGGCTGCTGCTTGTATTTGTACCTATTCATGTGACAAAGCTTGTGGTTTGTCTGAAAATCTAATATCAACTGCTCTCATTTGTGTGCGAGACTATACTCTTCCAGGGCTTCTCTTCTTCTTAGCACCTTTTCGCCAGGATGGGATTTTCTAGGGCCTGCTTGCAACTGTTAATATACAAAGGGTTTTAAAACGATGTGCTTGCATAATATATTTGCTTTAAATTACCATCACCATCACTACCAGCACCAGCACCAGCACCAGCACCACTATCATCATCATCATCATCATCATCATCATCATCATCAC
>NW_004797293.1:298403-300067 GCF_000002075.1 Aplysia californica | reverse complement strand
CCCCTCTCTCTCTCTCTGTCACTCATCCTCTCCTCCACACACATCTTTGCACATAACCATAAAAATACAATAGCAAGTTTGCACTACTACAACTACTACAACAAGTGGTTCTTAGCCTGGGTGCGATTGAACCACTGAGGTTTGGTGAGTCTGTCTCAGGGCTTGCATCGTTTGCACTGTCAAGCAAACATCGTAGTGACCTCTTTGAATCTGAAGTAAATCAGCACATCACGGACACCTCTTTGAACTCTCAGTCCAGACTGGACAGGACTGCAAGCACGATAGTACTCATCCTCTAATCTATCCACCTATCAAATCCAATTGTTCATTCATCCATGCGCCTTTTCATGAATCTTTATACCCATTTATTCCCAAATAAGCTACCCAAAGTTCATTTATCCATCCTTCTATCTCTCTTTCTATTATTTGAAATACATTATACAGTAATACTGCTGTTCCGTTACGATATAACAAAGTCAATATAAAACAACTTAGATCTAATTCAAATAAAATTTGATTTAAATTAATTAACTCTGTCCTTCAGTCTTGATTTCTTAGGGAGAGCACAATTGAGAACGTTTTTAAACACACCTAACCTTCTGAAGGCTTAGTAGCCTTCCCTTGTCGCATTGTTTCCAGTAATCTCTTGTTCACTTACTCCTGTATGATTGTCCTTCACTTTTCCTTTTATTAGTTTTTTTTCTTGCATTGTGATTGTTGCTGCTTTGTTGTTATTTATTTTTAAATTCTTGCTTCAAATTAGCTTTAAGCACGTTTTCTGCTCCAGATTTTAATTAATTCTTTTCCCCTGTCGAAATGCTTACTTTTTACTATAAAGGCAAAAGCAACTGACAATTTTACAACATTATTCAAACAGTTGCATTCTGTATCGAGTGTTCTGATAAAAGCTTATTATAAACATTTCCCTTTATACATTGACTCTGAAAGCACAGGAAATTGTTTCTAAATACTATATTTATGCAAAGCAAAGAGGAAACAAGATATCTTACTTCTATGAACGCGTAACGTTGATCAGCTAAGTTGTCATTTATTTTGAAAACATGTTTTCGCTGTTTTTATTATTCCTTTGTCACGTTCACACGTAACGTAATATCATAATATCTCAGCGGGAAATTTTGTCATAGCAGGCTAAAATGGTTATATCTGTTCCGGTTACATACAGTCCAACAACCACGCGCATTTTATGTAAATGAAAGTAATTTTAGCTATAAAGTGAGAAAAATTACCTTTCTCTCTGTGTGTTCAGCTCGTGGTGTCCCCATGTTTTTATTGCTTTCTGTGACAAGGAAAGTGAATGCAGAGAGCTGTTAATAAAAGAATAAATAATGTATTGCAATATAAAGAGAATTATCTTGTAATATTCTTACTATTGCCGCAACCAGTGTAACCCTTTAAGATACCAAAGGTCTATTTTCAGTTGAGTACAATAAATAGGCAAGTTATGTGCTGAGTAAGGTTCCTTGCTGCATTGCACATTCACGCCTAGCATTAAGTTTGAAGTTTATGCTTAAGATCAAACCTTTGAATGTGAAAACTTCTTATATCCCTGTATGAACTTTAATGCGTTCATAATCCATGGCCAAGAAAAGTAAATATTCAAACACATGCAACAAGAGAAAAAGATTACATGTCAATCAAGCAAA
>NW_004797293.1:296289-297900 GCF_000002075.1 Aplysia californica | reverse complement strand
TTAATGGGCTTGAAAGGCGTTGAGCCAAAAAACACAAATTCTGTAAAAATTCACAAATCTTCGGAAAAATGCAAGTTTCTTCACTTTGATTATTTTGACGAGGGCCTGATTCCACCACGCTGCCTCACAATTTGTATTTGCTCTGATGACACAAGCAAAACCATGACAAATTCCTTCGTCAGTAATAATAGAATCAGTGTTTTTGCTCTGCATTTCTTTCACTTATAAAGCCTTCCTTGGGCCTGATGAATTAATAATGGGCCTTTTATACCCACGTCTTTGCTTCGCTTGTACACCGGTTCCGATAACAACATAATACAATGCACATTTTCTTTTCGTTGTGTTTTTTTCTCCTCCTGTGTGAATGCCTGCCTTGTGTACTCTTGCAGCGGTTTTCGTCTCTGGATTAAAAAATGAAAAAAAACTCCAACTGAATGAGCTGTAACAGGAACTTTTGAAATCTGTATCTTTTCTTGGGGGCAATTCATTTATAAAGGCCTCTTCTTCCCATTAAAAACAAACTTACACAGGCACTAATAAAGGCTGGTAGTCAATGAAACAGTCAGTTAAAGACAAACGTTTAGTTTATTAGAGGCGTCTGTTAGTTGGTTTGTTTGTCATTTGAATATTTACTGTTTTTTCTCTGCCTTTATAAATAAAAGTTCATTACACTGCATGTGTTACAACAATGAATTGATGTTGCTACTTGGTTACTTAATTCGTTCTTCAGACAGTAAAGTGTGCCTGTCAATGGGTTTGTAAGTAAGTGAGTCAATTATTCTGTCGTCTGTCTCTCAGTCAGTCAGTAAGTCAGTCCGTAGGTTAGTTATCGCTACTAGTTATTCACGAAGCTAATTCGTTTTAAAGTTACCTATAGTAATAAGCAAAAACGCGATATTGAAAAAAGATTCAACTGACAAAGACAAAGCATTCAGTTTAGATTTTTGTGATATACGACACGTCACATTACCGCAAATAAAAGAATTACGCTTTTATAAGAGCGCATTGGACAGGTGAAGACAACATGTACATATATGAGTTAACCGTTAACATAATTATACGGTCACAGGGGGGCTATCCAGAAAAATGCTGTTTTGAGAAAATCGAACATAAATGTTTTTCCCCCTTTGTTCAGTTTATTTAAAAGACAAGGAGAGTTAGTTTTCTCTATGACCAAACGAATATACACACCACTGAGACCAAACTTCTTCTATAGGTAGGGCAATCCCCACTTTTGAGTATTAATTGAGTTAAAATTATGAATGATAACATTGACATAATAAATGAATTAGCTAAAGAATCAAATATTACATACATCAATTACTAAATGAAAAGAAACATAAACAGCCAACAACAAAAATAATGCATGAATGAATGAACAAAGAAAGGTGTTAATAAATAAACTAGCCTCCATGGTCATTATTTATACTTTTCAGACACTGAATGTTATAGGCTGGACTGTAGCCACAGCTGTGGCTCTCGCAACAGTCTTTGGGCTTCGCGGAGACATCGGCGGGAAATCCCCTAGTTCAGTGGGCGTGGCAGCTTTCTACAACGCATGTGCCCGTTCAGCGTGGGGGGCTTGTGTGTGCTGGGTCATTGTGGCTTGTG
>NW_004797293.1:291764-294568 GCF_000002075.1 Aplysia californica | reverse complement strand
CTTCCTATCCAACCCATCCACCCACCCCTGCCCCCTCCTCCCACATCCACTCCACAATCCCCCTCCTTTGTTTTCCCCCTGCAGGTTTCGTGAACACTTTTTTGTCTTGGTCTCCCTTTGTGGTTCTGGGACGTTTGACGTATATGTGCTATCTTGTTCACCCGGCTATTATCGCCATCTATTTTGGCAACATGGACCAGCTGTTTTACGTGAACGATTTCAACGTGGTGAGTATATAGCGTGCATCTATTATAGTTTACTTCCGTGCATGAGCGACCACGCACACACAGATACACACACACACACACACACACACGTTCATACACACGAATGCAAACACACAAACACACACGTGCACATACAGGTGCATAGTCAAATAAATACACACACATGCACATACACACAGCACTGTGAGTAGCATTATCTACTTCCATACGCACTCTCTCTCTCTCTCTCTCTCTCTCTCTCTCACACACACACACACACACACACACACACACACACACACACACACAAAAACCCCCCAAAAACCCCCCAGCACAATCATCTCAAGACTACAGAACGTTGAATAATTTATGCAGCTTTTGCGTCGAGGAACTGTAAGAATACTGATAATGGTAGTGTTCAAGATGGTGTATTAAAACATCTTTCTTCAATTGTTCAGCTCAGTTTTTTTTCATATATTATTGGAAGCACAAACAACAGTGCAGGATTTTAAAGTTGTTCCTTTTTGCATATTTCTTTACTTTGTTTTTTTTTTCATTTTTCAATCGATTAATTGCATAAATTATTGGTAAATCGAATGAGAATTTGTGCTTAGTTATCAAAAGAAATGTTGTCATAAATTCAATAATAGGCAATATATAAAATCATTATGTCAATACTTTTTTGTGTGTTTTTTTTCTCGATGATGGACGTTTTGATCGACGATCTCGTTTCTTGAAGTAGAAGGACCCTCACTGCCCATACATTGGATATTTATGTGTTTGAGGTTTTGTTTGTAACCTGTTATATTTCATTTTGATTTTTCTCCTTAAAAATCAGAAGGGTATATTCTGCTAATTCTGTCCAAAGATAAAATCAGCTTTCATTTACGGATCTGCTTTGCCACGTTCCTTATCTTCTCACACAGCTAGTTATTCGCAACAACGTTAATTAGGTGGTAATGTATTTACCTCTGATCCACGTACTGATTTTTACTCATACATCAGTATGAGACACGCTCATAAAAAGATATCGGTTTTATTTTGGGGAACGAAGAACTTAAGGCCCTGTGCACTCTAACAAAATTTCAACGCACACATTTTAACGTATTCCACGGCTACGTGTATGCAAATAAGGCAATTTTCCTGCGTTTATCTGTCTTCACGGCCAAGTGACATCGTACTTTGGAACCGCGTGAGGAGCAGAAATTTTCAAAGTGTCTGGGGGCCTTAACGTGGATAGAAGAGTGCCCTGCAGACTACTAGCTGCCGTTCCCGTAGTTGGTCCCAGTAGAATTCTCGGTTTTATAAAGGCCATAGGCCTTTCACCAAAACTATTTTAATGATGGCCATTTTCCGTTATGCAGTTCCGAGCGCCGTAAGGCTGTTACTAGACTAAATAGACTACTGTGGTTCATATGCTCACTGGACTAGTATTACATTCCACTATTTATGTTAGCCTCATTGTACACAGTAAATTCATTGTTTCTCTTTCGCTTCTTGGTAAAGGTAACAATAATTTTTAAAACAAGAAAAAAACACAAAAACCCCACAAAAACGACAACAAAAAAAACAAGCTAACAAACAAACAAACAAACAAACAAACAAACAAACAAACAAACAAACAAACACCTGAGACAGTTGTTATTTCAGTTTATGGAACCAGTAAATGTCCTGTTTTGCCTTTTTGCATTTCGTTGTGAACTCGAACGAAACATACAAGTCCGAACTGGAGATCAGACTGAAGGTGTAAACAATTTCAGTCTTTCCCGACTCTCTGGCTGAAATCCTATTAGGAGATCAATATAGTGATTTCTTTTGAATACCCAATTTGCGTCTAGTAGGGCATGTTTACCTCAAAGCTAGCAAACACAGGAGAGAAAGATTAATCTATTAGATCGATATAATATTAATAAATGATTACATAGATTTATTTTAATTACCGACACAAATATTAAGGTCATATCTCTTTTTTATGTCTATCATTTTAAATGGAACCCTGCTCATCATTTCCTCCCCAAAACTTGCTGAAGGGGGGCAATCTACTCTATGGTCCAGAAAACCTACTATGTACCAAAGTAACCTTTCCACTTAAGGACATTAGGTCAAGGGTCTGAAGTTTTGTGCTTAAAAAATGCCTCGTTCATTTGGTTTACACTATCCTTTAATGTATGTATTTTTATTGTCCCATCGACACAATTTAGATCATTTAGGAGACGGGCTTCTGACCCTGCCTGTCAGGGCTAACCCGTGGTGAGAGGGATACCACATTCCAACAGAAATACCTAGATGCTCAATCATAATTCTCCCCCGACTCTAGAATCGAACTCTTTTCTCTTGCGTACGACAGCCTAATCACCACACCACACATGTCGGTGGTTTCCAGTAGTTTGGACAGACACTTGCAGGACTATTGAGAAGCGATTACTACTGACTGCTTGTGCGGATTCTCGTCGACTGGCAGCTTCCGGTGATAGCCCTTGCTACACCCACAACTTCGGGGTGAAGAGGAGAAGTCAAAGGTTCCGCCATTCAACAATTTTAAAAATCCGCTTACTTTTGGTAGTAGATTGGGCATTGACTATCTCCTACTCGGAATAT
>NW_004797293.1:276626-291664 GCF_000002075.1 Aplysia californica | reverse complement strand
AATTTACTTAACTTAAGAAATTTTCATAAAAATAAAGGGTTTTTTTCCAGCTCTAAAACATTTATTGTTTACTACAGCTTGGCACTGGCGAGAAAATAAAGATTACCCTCATTTCTGAAAGTGTCACTGTCAAAATAAAATAAAAATTACCTAAGTAATCTGGATTTAAAAAACAACTCTTTTTCGAGTTTTAAAGTCCAAAATGGCGGTACTAAAGAAAGTTATTTGTTGTTTTATACAAATTGGCACTGATAAAAAAGTAAACTATCCGTCCATTTTAAAAAGTGTAACGACCCAAAAAAATTGACCTAAGTAACTTATTATGTAAAAATAAATGTGATTTCAGCTCAAATGATCAGAACATTTTTCTAAAATAAAATATTTTATTGTTCACTAAAGCTTTGCACTGACGACAAAATATAGATTGCCTCCATTACTGAAAGTGTAATAATAAAAATAAAAATTAACCTAAGTAAACTGAATAAAGAAATATCTGTTTCCAGCTACAAAGACCAAACCTACGTTGTGAAACAATGTTATTTGTTGTTTACTACAACGTGGCACTGACCAAAAAATACAATTACATGCATTACCAAAAGTGTAACGACCGACCATAAAATTTACCTAAAAAACTTACGTAAAAATAACAGGGGTTTTTTCAGCTCAAAGTCATTTATTGTTTACTACAGCTTAACACTTTCGAGAAAATATAGATTACCCTCATTACTAAAAGTGTCACAGTCAAAATAAAAAATTACCTAAGTAATCTGGATTAAAAAAAAAACCCAACTCTTTTTCGAGTTGGAAAGTCAAAAAGATACTAAAGAAAGTTATTTGTTGTTTTTAACAAATAGGCACTGACAAAAAAGTAAGCTATCCGTCGATTTTTAAAAGTGTAACGACCGACCAAAAATTTGACCTAAGTAACTCTAAGCAGGGACCATTTTGGCGACGGAAGGCGCCATAAATCCTACCAAAGCCCCCCACTGCCTTGTGGGTTGTCAGTGGATGACAAAGGCTAGCAGAGAAACTGTACACAAACCGGCAGTAGGCAACGGGAAACCACTGCTGTAATAATATTCCAAGAATAGTCATGGAACAGTACATTCATTCATCAGATAACAGCGTTAAGGGGGGTTCATGATCCAGCTCTGAACTCCCCGCTCGGTAGGGACCGCCATGGGCAGCAATTGGCGCTCGATCGTCATCCAACTACTGGCTGAAAAATAAGCAGCTTAACATAGCCACATGGAATGTGAGAACAATATAAACAATATATCAGAAAGGCAAATTAGATACATGTAATATAAAGCAGGAAATGGACAGGATGAAGCTAAATATGTTTGGATTTTCCGAAGTTAGATGAGAGGGGGCAGGCTTGATTAAAAGAGGATCCAAAACAACCGTATACTCAGGAGGAAAAAAACATGAAAAGGGAGTCAACATTTTATTTGACGAAGCAACAGCAAAGAGCATCAAAGGTTTTGGGGGACTGTCAGATAGAGTCATCGTGGCTAAATTAGAGGGGAAACCTATTGACATAAGTGTCATCCTAGTATTATACACCAACATCAGAGCACGACAACGAAGAAATTGAGACTTTTTATGAAGACCTTGATAAGGCAATGAAACAATTAAAATCACAAGATGTAAAGATAGTCATGGGAGACTTTAATGCCGAAGTAGGAAGTGCACGTATAGAAGATATAGTTGGGCCATGGAGACTGGGTAAAGTAAATGAACGCGGGGAACGACAGGTAGAATGGTGCAGAGAAAATAATTTTATGATATCTAACACTTGGTATGAAAATCACCCAAGAAGACGATACACTTGGAAGAGTACTGGCGATAGAAGTAGAGATCAAAACGACTTCATACTTATTTAGAAATGTTTTAGAAATACAATTTAAATCATCCAAATCACTGCCAGGAGCAGACTGTGATGGTGACCATGTACCAGTAATGCTTAAATTGCGGAAAAGACTGAAGAAACTTAAAAAGTCAAAGTACCAATCAAAATTTGACGTAAGTCTTTTAAAGACAAACCAAGAACTGAAAGAACGTTTCTCCATCGATGTAAGCAATTAATTTTCAAGCTTTGGAAAACATGACTAAATCGGAAGAACTATGGAGCAAAACGAAAGACTCAATAATGGAAGCTGTGGAAGAAAATATCCCCCCGAAAGCTAAAAAAGCTAATAAAAAATGGATGACCCAGGACATATTACAACTAATGGAAGAGAGAAGAAAGGCAAAAGCTAATGTGTAAAAGTACAACATCTTAAACAGGGAAAAAAAGAAAAAATGCAACGAAGCAAAAGAAACTTGGATAAATGATCAGTGTCAACAAATAGAGAAGAACCAAAACAAAGACAGCAAATCACAGAATTCTACACTAAGTGTAGAATTCTGTGCAGCAAATACATGCTTTCCAAAATCAAATAAGCAAGTGGAATAAAAGGATGCTCGAATAGAGGAGGCATAAGATCAAAAGGAGGAGATATTTTAATGGAAATCGGGGATGTCTTAAACAGATATGAATACATAGAGGAACTTTTAACAGATAACAGATGAGAAAAACCGGTAATAAAGAATGAAATAAATGGACCATCAATACTGAAAGCAGAAGTACAAGCTGCCATTAGGATAATGAGACAAGGAAAAGCCACAGGGCCAGATAATAATGGAGTTGAAGTGATTGTCGCGTTTGAAGAACTCATCATCATCCAGTGTCAGATCTGCGACAGACATCGGCGATCATTGTTCTCCATTCATTCCTTCGCTCGGATGCTCTAAAAAAAAACTACATTTCCCTGATCTTTCCCTGTTACCCATTTGTTTAGGTTACCCAAGTATGTTGTTCTGGGCCTTCCCCTGCCTCGCTTATTGCCCTCAATTTTGCCAGTGAGAGCTAGGTGTTCAAGGCCCTTATGTCTATTTATGTGTCCCAAAAACTGCATTTGTCGTTTCCTAATTGTTTTTTAACATTGAGCGACCCACGTGGGCTTCATCAAGCACTACTTAATTTGATTTCTTTTCCTTCCACCATACTCTTAGCAGTCTCCTAAGAAACCACATTTCTGTTGCTTCTATTTTATTTTCACTGTCTTTTGTGATGGTCTAGCATTCACAGCCATATAGAAGGGTTGACCAAACATAGCATTTCAGAACTTTCATTTTGGTGTTCATTGAGATGTTTCTATTTTTCAGGATTGGGTTCGTTTTATTGAAACTAGCCTTAGCCATTGTAATTCTCCGTCTTATTTCTGAGGAACATTTGGTATCAGATGTTATCATGCATCTTAGATATTTAAACTGTTGGACATGTTTGATCTTTTCACCTTTGCTAATGAGATTACAACTAGGTTTTGCTGGGTTTTTTTTATATTACCTTGCATTCTATTTTCTTTACATTCAATAATAATCCTTTACGTTCACTTTCTGTAACAACAGTATCTAGATCTAGAAGCAATTGAAAGTCCTTTTCTGAGCCTGCTATCAAGACTGTCATTTGCATACCCGATGTTATTAATCTTTTCTCTATTTACTTTGAGACCTGGACATTCTTCTATGTTCTGATCTCACCGCTTTCATAAAAAGCAATTAGGAGCTTTGTTGTTATTTCAGTGCCTAGTTTTGAGAATTTTAGATTGTAAATTCGCGTCGTAAAACAAAATTATGTGTTGGTTGTTACAATTTTAACTAGACATACACGAAAATAAATGGATTGAGTCTAACTCTAAGAGTGGAACAACAGACATCACACCTGAAAGAATAAATTTGGAGAATGAATAATTTTAAGGCTTTTTCTTGCTTTCCAAAATCACGAGAGTTGGTACTATGTACATTGCTTGAGTTGAGTCTGTGGTCAGTGCAATTAGTTGCTTGAAAAATAGACTCTTGTCGTAAAACAAAGTTCTTTATTGGTTGTGACAACTAGCCATACACGAAAGTAAATAGATTCTGTTTAAGTCTGAGAATGTGTTATAACAACCGACATAACAACTTATCTAGGCCTAACCTTTGTGTGTGTCTAGTTGTAGCAACTAACAAAATAATGATCCGATAGGCCTTACGCCTTATTTACAGTTTAACGATTTGAGTCTACAATATTTACAAGAATTATGCACTGACAAGACATTAGATATCTATTATAGGTGTTAGTTTGGCGATGGAAACTCGAGATAGAGAGATTTAAGGGTCCAAATGTTAGAAATGTCATCTTGATCAGCTTTCTGAAACGCAATGCCATGCACGCTGTAAATGAGAGACGTCTTACTATAAAAAAAGAAGCAACCGATTACATTTTTTTCAGTCATAAAACATTCGTTTTTGATAAAGAAATGATGAAGCTTTTTCTTTTGCCGTTTCAACAATATAATTTGTGTAATATTGTATGATATTATGTTCTCGCTCTAAAGACTTATTGTACCGTATTGATATGGACCAATTGTGTATGCAATCTGTTGTTAGGCCGCATTTATCACAGCAGATTTTATACTGTTCAGTCTACCTCGCTCCGCTCACCCTCACCCTGCCGGCTAGGCCTTCCTCTCAGTCAATCTAGGCCTAGGCCTGCTCAGTAAAATCCACCATGTGATCGTGAGAGGCGAGATCGGAGAGGTGGCCCGCAGCAGGCCTTATTTTCCTGTGTTTGATTAAGTGGACATAAATTAATGTGGAACGACAACAGTATGAATACAAGATGTGTAGATCTACGTGATGGAACGACAACAGAATAAACACAAGATCTGGAGGTAAGCGTGTCGAATCCTCCCCAACGTCAACATGATGATGCACAACATGCACAACATGCACACAAAAAAACAGAAGTCCATGTAGATCTAGAAATCTAGATCTAGAATCTAGATCTTGAGTCTAGATCTGGAATCTAATCTAGAAATCTAGATCTAGATATCTAATCTAGATATAGATCTACAGTCAAACCCATTGTCAAGGAGAAAAGTGGCCGTGGCCCGTGGCCGTCTTAGGCAGTACAAACCCCATTCCCAATCAAAAGTAGCCGCATTATTGTTGTTTTAGTTGTTGTTGTTGGTTTGTATTTTGTTTGTTATTTTTATTTTGTTGCTGATTTTGTGCAAGGGTGACAATAAAACGAAATATGTCAGACAGCGAGGACCGAGTGCATGGTAAAACAAACATACGGGTCGCCACCACTCGAAGAATGAGCGACGCTTCTGCCACAAGTCCATGTTGATGTCCATTATTTTGTTACAGACTGGGTAAACAGTGACCACTCATCTCACGATTTGTGTATGAGTTCTGGGCGGGGCTTATGGTATGATGAGGGATCACACGCTTCCGTCACCAGCAGCTGGAAATTGGTACCTATTGACCTATTGGTGGTCAACAGTGGTAGGGGCCTACGCAACATGATCGGTTGGAGGGACTACCTAACAACAACGACAGGTGGTTAGATTATATTATGACGGCTCGCCCATAATGCCAGGGGTCAATGCACTATGAATGACAAAACGTAATAATGGAGTCACTAACTTTCACTAAGGTGGCCGTCTAAGACAGGTGTTATTGCTTAGTGATTAGTGTGATAGGGGTTGTGTGTTAAAATATATATGGTGGCCGCGGCCGCGTTGGACAGGTGCCCGTTTTACACAGTTAAATTATATAGAAAAAACGCAAGGGGGGAAATGGAAAGTGGCCGTTTGTACAGGCGGTCGTCTTATAGAGGTGGCCGTCAGGGCAGGTTCGACTGTATATGATTTGGTAAATTTATAGAAACCCTCCCGTCTCATAAAGTATAAAGGGTATCAGTTTTTTCGCTAGAATCTTATTTTATAATCAATCACCTTTTGTGTCCGGTTTTATATATATGGACATAAAAGGTGACGGAGTATCTACGTACACGGTAACCGGGCACCTAGTCTCAGTATTTATGTACACGGTAACCGGGCACCTAGTCTCACCTAGTCTTTGTATCTACGTACACGGTAACCAGAATGAAAATAAATCAATGGAAGTGGCTATCCTTACCCAGGGTGAGAATAAAAATACGATCGACCTCTCACCCCGGGTGAGACTTGCCACCGTTGGCTATTCTCCAGTATGAAACAAGACCTGTTTTTCCTAATTTTGGAATACTTTCTATCGGTGTGGATGATCAAATGGATAAAAGCAAAGAAAAAATTACGTTATAGCACAAAAGTAAGCTAATTTGATCGTCTACAAAGATGCTATGGCTATTTCACTTTTCGAATCGAGCCGAACTACGCAGGTCGACATTTTGTTTTGCCCGGAAGTTCTCGCAAGATCCACTCCTCCCCTCTTCTCTCTCTCTGTCTCTTTCTGATTACTGTCTTATCTGTGTGGACGATCAAATAAATCAAAATAAAGTTTTAAAATGATGTTAAAACACAAAAGTAAATTCATTTGTTCGTCTACAAAGATGCTACGGCTATTTACCTTTTCGAATGAAGCCGAACTACGCGGGTCGCCATTTTGCTTTGCCCGGAAGTTCTCGCGCTACTCCTCTCTCTCTCTCTCTCTCTCTCTCTCCACTGCCCACAGACAAAATTGTACGCTTTTAGGCTAACAGTAGTAATGGAACGTACAAGCTCACGGCACAGAATTGTACAATTTTTCTGTTATCACAGTAGAATTCTGTGGTTCAGGGTGAACGCAAAATTGGTTGGCCTAGATCTAGGCTATAACGGTGAACGCACACCGGGTGAGAATAGCCAAAAGACTCGCCTGCGCTATTCTCACCCGGGGTGAGAATAGAGGTGGCGTTTAATTATACAGTTTCTGGTGACACTGAGACCACATGCCCGGTAGCCGGTTACCGTGTACGTAGATATTGAGGCTACATGCCCACGCACTCCGAAAAAGGGATTGGCCTAAAAACTAAAGGGCAGGCTCTATTTCTCCGAACATTCGGGAAAATAAACTTGAACTTTATTTCTCCGAACGGTTTCCGTTCTCGAGATTTGTTGATAATAATTGCGAATGGAGTGGCCTGTGTGTGTGTGTGTGTGTGCATGTATGTGTGTGTGTGGTGTGTGTGTGTGTGTGTGTGTGTGTGAGGTGTGGACCGGGCGGGGAGTGGAGGGATTTTTTTTTACATGAAAGAATTTTAGTTTTTGCTGGGTGTCTAAGTGCAAAATAGGTTATTGCCAAGTTTGATCAGTCTTGTTTTCTCCTTTTGAAGGTATTTTCGAATGAAGTATAGTCCGGGAACATTGCCCCAACCACAACTGCTCAAGCAGTAGAAATTGAATTCGATGCAAAAAATGCTTCTTCCTAGTCCTTGCAGAATGGGAGAATGAAAGGTGACGCCGAAATCTCACAAATAACAAAAAAAATCTTGAGAACGGAAACCGTTTCGGAGAAATAAAGTCCAAGTTTATTTTCCCGAACGTTCTGAGAAATAGTCACTTCGAAACTATAATTTGAAAAACATTGCCAATTTGACAGGAAATGCCTGTCTCTACGATTTCACTATTTTGGTGAGCGCTTCGTTTCACCAGTCTGCCTCACATTTTCAGACGCTTTTTCGGTAGTTCCCACCCTGCAATTATTTTTCGCGGGTTTTGGCCCCAGGGGTAGGGGGGTTTCAGGGGGGACCTAATAAAAATAAGGTGGGGGGTTTCAGGGGGGACCTAATAAAAATAAGGTGGGGTGTTTCAGGGGGGCATGCCCCTGAATTTTACCATAATTTGATGTTTTGCAGTTGTTAGAGGTTTGATTTTTTAACTCGCCTCTCATCAAACGTAGATCTAGATTCTAGATCTAAATCTAGATTAGAAATCTAGGCTCAAATAATGGGGATGGGAACTACCGAAAAAGTACCCATTTTCTGAATTTTCATAATCACCGCATCACGCGGAGAGTGAAATTTGAGCTGAACTATTAAGTTTATTTATATGCTTTATTTTAATTGTACTCTTCTACATTACACACTGTATTGTGTTTGCTTGCGAGACACTACAGTACAATTCATGGTTACTTGTATTCCTTACCCTGATGTATGACTCTTGTAGTAGCAGTGTCTATAGATTGGTCCATTTTCCGGTTTGAGTACTGTATCTCTGATTACCTCCTCAACTCTGAAATTATAAAGAAAGAATCAGGCATGAAAATCAGAACAGCATAAAACTGACTGTTTGATAAGTTAAAATTGTCATGAAAGCTACAATTTTTTACTTGAACATATTTGAAAATATTTTGGTAAAAGCTGACATGTATTTATATTGTAAATTACTTGACTTTTAACAGATGCCGTATCTACCTGTTCCAGTCCAGTAGCTGTCAGTCCTCCAGCAGCATCTGCTTGTCTGATAATCGGATTGGATCCCTGTGTGGCACACTGCAACAAAGAACACAATGGGTCACGGTGGCACCAGTGTTCAAGAGAACTCTGGCTCTGTGAGGGACAAAAGACTGCTGACTAGGGCAAAATGTCTCAAGTGTGATGTTTGTGGTACCTGTTGTTCAGATTGGAGCAATCTACGGAGGCACAAGAGATGACACACGGGGGAGAAACCTTACAAGTGTGAAGATTGTGGTCCCCAGTTTTCAGAAAGTGGCCATTTACGCAGGCATATAATATAAGAATACATACCATACAGGAGAAAAGCCGTTCAGCCGAGAGGTATGTGGTTCAAGTTTTGTGCGTAATGGTGATCTGAAGAGACACACAAGAGTTATCACCACTGCAAGTCTTTCAGGTGTGATGTTTGCAGTATGCAGAAAGAAGTCACCTGCAGAGGCTCTTGAAAGTAGAACACACACAGGAGAAAAGCCCTATAAGTCAAAGTGTGAAGTTTGTGGTTCTGGGTTTTCAGACAGTGGCAACTTGCAGAAACACATAAGAAAACACAAGGGAAAAGCTGTACAAGTGTAAAATTTGTGGTGTTTGTTTTGCTGAAGGTAGTAACTTTAAAAGACATGAAAGAACTCACAAGAGAAAAGCTGGCCTGGTTTGAAGTTTGCCAGCTCAATTTTTTTTTCTTCCTAATTTGTAATTTGAAATTTAATTGAATTTGTGATTTGAAGAGTAGAAGGAAAAGTTTTCCAATACTAGTGTGTTTGAGATGCAGCTTTGTCACAGAAAATCCTAGTTTATATTGCTTGTGCTGCACGGAAAACGAGTTTTAAAGTCTGTGTGGCTTAGCTGTTTGGGGGAAGCAAAAAATATTGGATTCACAAATCTTTCGTTAAAGAAAACAGTTTGTATTGTTATATGTGTGACGATATGGTGGAATCATGCATTTTGTCAATTTTGGGCATGAGATGTTTTTGTCATCAGCCTGTTGATTTATCTTGTTTTTGATGAAAAAATAGCCCTCTTAGATTTCTTTAATAGAAGTTAAGATTTCTGCAATTGAAAAAGATGTTGGCACCCTCATCTATGAGGTAAAATTATTGAGGAAATGGCCGCCAAAGTTTACAGACTCCCAAGGCTGGCATATCTTTGAGAACTGAGAATTTACATTTTTGGAAGTTGTTAGGGGCGCGTACCATTCCCGAACACTGCACTGTTAGGGATGCGTACACTTCAACAACACTGCACTATAATGTTAAGTACTCACACGCTTCCACTGCACTCTGGAATTATTGACCCGTATTTGTGATATCGACAGAGTAGTACATAGGCAAATGATTCCCAAGCTGGTACATGTATACCAGCCTGTATGTATGTGTTTGATATGTATTACATACATGTGTTTGAGAATCCATATATATATATATATGTGTGTGTATGCCTGTATGTATTTTTGTTTGTAATGCATGTATACTACTCAAGTAAGAACTCTACCAGTTATGCCCGCCAACCGCCCCATAGTGTGAGAGGAAGAAGAAGAAAACCATGTGTATTCAGTAAGCATGCAAGCATGTATGTGATTGTGTGTTAGTATCGTCATTCAATTTTTATGTATCATGTGTGTAGAAGAAGATGTGTATAAATCTCAGGGTGTAAAAAATCTTTAGTAAGGTAGTGTTTTGGCACCACTCAATAATAATGGATGTGTATGTAAAGTAAACATGGAGTATGGTTAAGACTTTGAGCCTGCATGCACATACCTCTCAGTGAAGTATACACTAAGACATCGTCGGTGGCTCTTTCTGTCTGTGGAGACAATGGTTGCGCCTTTATGTCACTCCTGTCGAGAACATCGTCTGGATTGGCTCAAAAGTCCGTTTTAAGCTTGAAAGTCTCTGCCCCACTTGTTGCAGGTGAAGGCCGAAGGCGAGTCAAAGGCTTGATTTTGCAGCCTCTCTTTTCTGTCGCTTCTTCTGTCCATTTCCCCCCCCCAGAAGACTGTCTTCGTTTTGAAGCTGAGCGCCCTCTGGAAACACTATGTGCCCCATGCTTTTTATCAAGCACAATCATGGTTTGTCTGAGGTTACCTCTAGTGGTCACAGACAGTGATTGGGATCGTGGTATGGGAACAATGTTGGTTGGAAGAGCGTTGTCCACCTCTCCGTCCACTCCTCCGTTCCCCTCACGGACAGAGTGTTCACTCTCCCTGGTTTTTGTCGGATCCTTAGATCCGGGCTGTTGCCTGTCCTGATTTATATATGTAATAGCCTACATGTTGTCATTAAAAACGTGTTGGATAAACCAAATAATTACACTGGTAGCCAGCAATGCTGACAAAAACCACATTTTGGACTTGAAGTTCGAACATAAGCCTTCACATTCGTAATCATACCATTCCATGCAATAGTCACATTGGACAATTTTAAGCAGACCATCATCAGAATCTCCACAAGCAGGACATACAAACTCTTACAAACTTTCTCAGACAGTCTATGATGAACTTCCATGAATGCCTACTCAGAGAAAAACTCATTGACAGCAGAGATATCCACCTGTGGATCCACACAGGGAGACATGTCTTTTGAACTTTTCAGTTTAGAAATGTCCTATGTGTGTCAGATCCTCTGACACGAGGCAGGCCAACCCAGACAAAATAATTGTTTGTTTGACATTGTTATCACAAACGTCAAATGACTGGGGACAATTAGCTTTCCTTTTTCGTCCAGTGGAATTTTGTTTCACACTGGGGCATCCTTTTGTCTTTAACTTGACAAGTTTGACTGATGAGAAATGTACATCAGCAGTACTGCTAGCACCATCAGTTAGACCATCAGAATCAACAGATGCAACATTGGCTGGAACATCTCCATCAATGGAACTGACAATTGGACAATTGATATCGACCACAATGTCAACAGGAACATCAACAGGTGCAACATTAGGAGCAATATCAACTGGAACATCAACAACAGGATCTACATCAGCATCAATAATGACAACATTATTTTCTTTCCAGGTTGTTAGCAACTGCTGCAATTGGGCAGTTTTGAGTTGAGGTGTGTCCATGTTTTTAAAGTAGCGCACCGCCCTGGGTATGACCACCAGTTTGTAGTAAAGTACTGAACATTAGGAGGGGGCTCATATTCGTTATTGCCTCCTTCAGTTCTTCGTATTCCTCTTCAAAAACTGTTTGGCATTGTTTGTCAAACAGGTCAATTATGTACTCAAGAAGATGCTTCCCCATTCCATTGCTCTGAAGAGCTTGCTTTATGACCTGTTTCACATGGAAGTTGCAGAGGGAAACTGCCGCTGATATCTCTGCCATGTCCTTATCAACAAAAAAGTGGAAACCTCCCCATGGACTTCTTACTTCTAGCAAGAAACGTAGACATTCTACAAGGTGCTCCTTGTCCTCATGGTAAAAGTAACCATGCAGTATTGGATGGCCTGCCTCATTATTGTCTATGCACACGACAGTTGTCATCCGTAGCATGTAGCCATTTGTCTTGTGCGTTGTGTCAGCAACCAAAGCATCCGGAAATGCTTGAGCCAGTTTTATTTGCTCTGCAGACATATATATTAAGAATTCAAAGCATCCAGTTTGATTTTTACCGAAGCGCACCCGATCTCCGGGTTTTGTTATCTCGTCTATGAATCTGTCGACTGGCTGAAGATCATCTCCCTCGTGAGCTGACAGTTTCAGTTGTAAGTTTGTGATGTCGGAACATAGCAATGGTTTCTTCTGCGTTCTCTCTACGTGCATGCGTCAGTGATTGAGGGACTTTTAAGCAGAGCCTCCAATTTAGAATCCTTTTCAGCCTTGTTGTTGTTCAGATGCTCGCCAAATCTGAACGAAAATTCAATGAGCTGGAGGTATTTTGAAAATATAAGAAGACTGTATGATTCAGCCTGAACGTTTTGTAGGGGCTTTTATTATTATTAGAAAAAAAAGGTTGAAAAACTACTACAAAGTTCTCTGTCAGTGCCAGCGGGTAATACCATTCTATTTTGGTTGCCAAGCAGTTGTCTAGAAACATCAAAAAGTTCCTTACCAGTTTTAACATGTTCAAATTTAGACAAAAAGAAAGTTCGTTTGGCCTTGGTAATCATTTTAGTAGCAGAATTCTTCTTAAATATATTTCCCTATAATGCTTTTCAAGTCGTTTTCTTTTCCATTTTCTTTCCTCTTGTCTTTTTTCTTCTTTTTTTCTGTCTTTATTTCTAAATTAAACCACTTACCAACAGGAGGATGAGGTCATTTCCTTTCTTTTTAAGAGAGGTGCATTATCATCTAAAATTGTCCTCATGGTGGTGTTGACTGTTGAGGGTTTTTATGTTATAGGGGAGCTCGTAGCGAGAGCGTCACGAATATCAACATTGAAACTTGGGTAAATTTATATCTTTCAAATTCCGAGAATGAACTGGTTTTTACTTCTTTCCTTGGTCGTTTTATTTCCAAGTCGACGATCAGAAGAAAATGATCCGAAATGTCTTTATCCGGAACGTTTATGCTTTCCACACAGTTCTTTTCGACAGGGGAGATAACCCAATCTAGGATTTGCTGACTTTAATGTGTTGGTACTTGGACGAGTTGTTTTAAATCATTTTCTGTCAGCAGGTTGCATATATTTTTAGTGACAGGATTTTCAGAGCCAAAGTGAAAATCAAAATCGCCAGGTATGATGAATGGTGCATTTTTCATCTTCAGAGCAGAAATTCAAATTGAGTAATTCCTCCATAAAAGCGGATGGCTTGATATAATTTACTTCTCTCGGTGGGGGCCTATAGTAGAAGATGGTAATGCTTTGGGACTGCAGCAGGAATGACAGTAAAGCAGCCTTACGTGAGTGACAGGTATTCTTTTTTTCCAGTAACTTGTGGTAAATCAGTTCTATAAATAAACGCTACTCCTCCTCCTCCTCTACGCCTGGCACGA
Source organism: Aplysia californica (assembly GCF_000002075.1). NCBI lineage: Eukaryota > Metazoa > Mollusca > Gastropoda > Aplysiida > Aplysiidae > Aplysia > Aplysia californica. The sequence continues at coordinate 278,426 of NW_004797293.1, read as the reverse complement.
GGGAAAGACGTAATTAAATAACCAGCTGGGCATATTGCTGATTAAAATAGCCTAATCACCGTACTCCTGTAACCATGATTCTGTAATACATACAATATCGAGGTTCATTTCTTTTATTAAATCTTTTAATTCCTCCACTTTATTACGCCATGACCCGGAGTTGAGGCAAACTACTCAGATTTTTTGTGTTACTTCTTGCAAAAAATTTTGACGGTTGATTTTGACCGAATTATTATTAATGTTGATTCGGTTTTCCAGTCTACTGTTGACCCATGAATTTTCTAATTAATCATAAACACGAGATCTTAATATTATCTAACCACAAGGATTGTCCTTTGTTTTTGCGCCCCACCTCTTTTCTTTTTTTTCTTTTTTTTTTATTTTATTCCCCGCTTTACCGGTATATTAACACACGAGCAAGAGCTGGGAGAACATGTATTCACAAGCTTGTTGTTCTCGAGCACGGAGTTAAAAACGACTCCAAGATTGGTTTTCACGTGACCCTCAGGATTAAAACTTCCTTTGTTGTTGATGTTCGAGGGTTGACGAAGTGTAGACAAAAACAATGTCCAGTAGAAAAATACCAAGCCGTTCATGGCGAATTTTGAATTCATACCACACATCAAAGACCTTCGTGAGGTGGCGTCGGTAGCCTAGTGGTTAGGCTACGGGACTCATAATCGTGAAATTGCGGGTTCGAGCCTCAGCTCGGTCCGACGTTGTGTCCTTGGGAAAGGCACTTTACATGAACTTCCCACTTGGCTCGGTCCTATCGGAGACGGACGTTAAATTAGGAGGTCCCGCCTTTTAAATAACCTAATAGTGTTGATAGGGGCGTTAAACTCATACCATTTCACCATTTCAGACCTTCGCGTGAGGTGCCAGAAAGCGTTAAACGCTTGGAAAATTTTATTGCATCCAGAGGGGCGGGGTCTCAAAAACTCCTTCTCCACATTTGTACATCTCCCTTCTCCGATCCAGGCTTGACTACGGCTGTCAAGTCTATTGATCGGCAAAACCGCACATCTTAAAAATGCCAGACCCAGTGCAAAACCAAGGACTCTGCCTCGCTCTGGGGGGTTTTCGCACTTCTCCGGTGGAAAGCCTCCAGGCCGAGGCAAACATACCATCACTCGCACTCTGTGACGCTCACAACTCTCACTACAATATACGCGATTAAACGGAGCTCAACAGCAGAGAACGCAGCACACGACTGCATTTTCAGAACAAACCCTGACACCATAAACAAATTCCAATATATCTATTTTGAAGTAGTCATGATAGGTAGAGGTAGAGTTTGTGGGTGCATTGGGCGTTGTTGGCGCTATCGATGGCCTTGGTTCATCCTGTCGCACAGATGACCCTGGCTCTTCTTGTCGTGTGCCTTCATGGGGTGCATTATTCATCCTGTTGTCTGTTGTAGTTGAAGGGGCATAGACAATTTCAGAGAACACCATCCGGTTCAAGGGAAATATGCCTGTACATTTGAAACCTGATATGATGTTCTTTGGCGTGACTGCTTCATTGTGTGCAATACTTAGCATCTGCGGAATGTCATATATCATTATATGGTGACATTTTCCCCTGGATTGGATCTCATCCAGCTGTCCATAGTGCAATGTTGTATTGTGTGGTGGGATGGTTAACATGACGATTCCATTTGCCCTTGCTAGGTCCACTGCCTCCCAAGACATGTGTGTCCCGTGATTGTCCAAAATAAGCAGAATTTTGTTATCCGCAGAACAATTTGTATGTTTAACCAGATGTTCTAAGAACGTAACGAATAGTTCCTTGGTCATC
>NW_004797293.1:268217-271466 GCF_000002075.1 Aplysia californica | reverse complement strand
TAATAATAATAATAATACATGTAGTAATAATGATGAAGATGATAGATAAAATATTATAGAGTTTGCATATATGCAAATTCCCCATCAACGGCAAACTCTATACGCTGTACTATCTATATTTATATGAGGCATCGTGGTGAAATCAGACGCTCCTAAAAAAATGAAATTGAAGAAATAGGCACCTTTCAGCCATTTGGGCAATTTTTATCGATTTTTAAAAAATTTGGCTCATCACCTTTTAGTACTTTTACGTCCGTATAACAACATATTTCTCTGTGGATTTTTACTGAAAAACGTTAGTTAAAGGACCAAGATATTATTTTATGTAAATATTCAGTTTTCAAAGACTCTCAAGCTATTGAAGTTACTGCAGATTTTCGCGGCCATTTTCTCGCTAACTTTACCTTCGAAACCGGGTGACCACCACCTTCTTCAACCACAACCGTCTCGACTTCTATTCAAGATAGATGGGTATTTCTTTAATCGAAATCAAGGCAAATGAGCAGGCTTTTAAACGATACCAGTAACTCCCCATGCCCAAAACTTGACGAGCGCCCAATTCCACTGCGTCGTAACACATATTATTACCATAGCAGACCTGATATCAATGATAGCATTCCGAAGCAACCTCAGTTTCCTGGGAAGCATGCTGTGCAAGCTGCTACTTTACAGGTGCTAATTTAAAGCACTAACATACTGACAAGATATGTCGGGCCTGAGACTCGAACCCCCGAATCCGCACCCTCACGATTACGAGTCTGGTAGTCTAACCACTGAACGTAATGTGTTGCTTGCTATGATTAACTACTAGTACCACCCTTCAACACTTGGCTTGAAGTCAGCAGCATCCGTTTGCCAAAGTTATGACCGAAGTGTCGTAATGAAATACAATGCAAGCCATATCTCAGCAAAAGGTTTGCGAACTTTCATCTGCATCTTCTTGAGAAGAAATAAATATGCTCTCTGTCTTCTTTATTTTTCATTATGCTGGTGCAGATGTTTAGTACAATGTATAATTATAACGTGCTATTAAAGAAGGGCGCTCTTTAGTTGCAGTGTCCTTATTTATTTGTATCTCCAGTTGAACCTACGTAAAATGGCCTCTTGCTCAAGGCAACAACTTGCATAGACGGCTTCTTCCTACATGTACTTCCTTGCGTGCTTTCTCTATAACATTTGTCTCTACGTAGTTCCTTCAGTTCAAATACATTCGGAGGGCGACAAGGATAGCTGCCATTTCTTCTCTATAAGTCTTTTACTTCTGTCTATCTGTCTTGCTTTTCCTCTCCTTTAAATGACCGCCGAAGTGCACGTCTTACTTGGACTAACAAACTTAACTATTTTTTTTATATTCTGCTTGCACTTGCTGAGGGAGGACTGTCATAATCAAGGGGGAAGACCGAGGGTAAAAGAAAATGTACGGTAATGGTAAACGTCGATTATTTCCCTTAGAATTAATACACCGTGAGGTAACTGTTCTTTTTTTTTTTTCATTGGTATAATATTATTATGTTTTACGGCGCCTGCAACTGCACAAGGTCACGTGAGCGCGCGAGACACATTAAGAATTTTACGTTTTGTAGGACATAGTTTGAATTTTGCCCGGGTGGCGGCCAAATCATACCGGTATCTCTTACTTAATCGATTTTTGGACCACCACAGGATCTTTAACGTGCGCAACTTGCACAAAGGACTCCGAGATTTTTTGCCCTTATCCAAGAACCCTAAGATCACGGGTGTGGCTGAAAGACAGCAGTGAGAATGAGCCAAGTAGTAGCAGTAGAACGGCTATAGAAAGGATCAGGAGACCAGAAGACGGTGGGTTTGGGAGGGGGCGGGGGTCTCAGAAACCGTAGACAAAAACAGAAAACAGAACATGGTTGGAGAGTAGGAAAGGAGGTGATAGTGAAGGGAGAAAATTTTAGAGAAGAAAATATTCTGTCACTCTACCTATGGACCACGAGAGCCCCCTTTGGTAGCAGTAGACACATTTCACCGATCTGTGGCAGGCCAAAAGAAATATCGCGACACATGTGGAACAGTAATAATCAGAAAGTCTAATTTTCGTATGATATTAATCTATCACGAATTCCATAGTAGGCCTATAGTGCCGATTCTTTTAAGTCTCAAGTAAAGAAAACATAGTTGAAAAAAATCTGTATGATAACGAAGCTTTTACTTTTAAACTAAATTAAACAATTTTTATTGCCCCAAAGTGGGTGATTGGCGTGTGCTCTGGTGTGGTTTGCTCCTTTTTTCCCCAACCAAACATCTATCGTCCTCACGTCTAGGTCTTCCTTCTTTTTGTGTTTACTTATATGACCGTACTGTGTTTGAACTCTTACTAAAACGTAGTGCATGTAATGTAAAATCAAAACTAAAACTGCCCCAAAACACCGCATTTTCAAACGTTGAATGACTATGTACAATGAGCGCCGTCGGTAAGTTGAATCGATGAATAGGCTTGAATTATGATATAATAATATCCTTAATCGAACACTGTCATGACTGTGCTCTACTCATTGATCACTATAAATAATAATAAATTATAATAAAACGGCATTTGTATAGCGCATACCTCCGCTCAACAGGAAGCTATATGCGCTTTACACTATATTATTACCCCAGCAGAACAAGTAACACTCCGAGACATTCTCAGCTTCCCGAGAAGCATACAGTGCCAGCGCTAAAACATTAACAAAAATGACAAGATTCTTCGCTGTCTATAGTTGGGTACCTGGTACCCATTCCCACCTGGGTGAAGTGAGGAACATTAGTGTAAAGTACCTTTTTCCAAGGACAAAACGTCGGGCCCCTGACGGGATTCGAACCCACGACCTTACAGTTGCGAGCGAGAGCCTAAAATAACTTAGTGGTGCTGTTTCGCACTGTCGGCGCAAAAATGAAGGGAAAAACGCCCGTCTCTTACAGCTGCCGAGTGCGCGCGTAACGCCCTTGCGCCTTCAATATTGGATCCAAACAGAGTAAGCCTAAAAATTAAATGGTATGCCCCATGATGAACTGGAATCTCGTCAGTCCTCAGTCTTGGATATTACGATAATAATAATAATAATAATAATAGTAATAATAAATAATAATAATAATAATAATAATAATAATAATATTAATAATAATAATAATAATAATAATAATAATAATAATAATGATAATAATAATATAAATAATAATAATAATAATAATAATAATAATAATAATGATAATAATAATGTAAATAATAATGATAATAAT
>NW_004797293.1:265680-268071 GCF_000002075.1 Aplysia californica | reverse complement strand
TGTAAATATTCAGTTTTCAAAGACTCTCAAGCTATTGAAGTTACTGCGGACTTTGGCGGCAATTTTCTCGCTAACTTTACCTTCGAAACCGGGTGACCACCACCTTCTTCAACCGCAACCGTCTCGACTTCTATTCAAGATAGATGGGTATTTCTTTAATCGAAATCAAGGAAAATGAACAGGCTTTTATACGATACCAGTAACTCCCCATGCACAAAACTTGACGAGTACCTGATTCCACTGCGTCGTAACACATATTATGACCATAGCAGACCTGATAGCATTCCGAAACAACCTCAGTTTCCTGGGAAGCATGCTGTGCAGGCTGCTACTTTACAGGCACTAAAGCACTAACATACTGACAAGATATGTCGCTCTCCCTGGCCAGGTACTCATTCACACCTGGGTGAAGTGAAGGACATTCGTGAAAAGTGCCTTTCCCAAGGACACAACCTCGGGCCTGAGATTCGAACCACCGAACCCGCAACCTCACGATTACGAGTCTGGTAGTCTAACCACTGAACGTAATGTGTTGCTTGCTATGATTAACTACTAGTACCACCCTTCAACACTTGGCTTGAAGTCAGCAGCATCCGTTTGCCAAAGTTATGACCGAAGTGTCGTAATGAAATACAATGCAAGCCATATCTCAGCAAAAGGTTTGCGAACTTTCATCTGCATCTTCTTGAGAAGAAATAAATATGCACTCTGTCGTCTTTATTTTTTCATTTTGCTGGTGCAGTCTATGTTTAGTACAATGTATAATTATAAATGTGCTATTAAAGAAGGGCGTTCTTTAGTTGTAATGTCCTTAATATTTGTATCTCCAGTTGAACCTATGTAAAATGGCCTCTTGCTCAAGGCAACAACTTGCATAGACGGCTTCTTCCTTCTTCCTTGCGTGCTTTCTCTACATGTCTACATGTAGGCCTATCATAATTTGTGTCAATGTAGTTCCTTCAGTTCAAATACATTTGGAAGGGCGACACGGGCAGCTGCCATTTTTTCTCTATGAGTCTTTTACTTCTGTCTATCTCTCTTGCTTTTCCACTCCTTTAAATGACCGCCGAAGTGAATGTCTTACTTGACTAACAAACTTAACTATTTTTAAAAATATTCTACTTGCACTTGCTGAGGGAGGACTGTCATAATCAAGGGAGAAGACCGAGGGTAAAAGAAAATGTATGGTAATTGTAAACGTCGATTATTTCCCTTAGAATAAATACACCATGAGGTAACTGGTTTTTTTTTTTTTCATTGGTATATTGATATTATTATGTTTTACGGCGCTTGCAACTGCATAAGGTCACGTGAGCGCGCGAGACACATTAAGAATTTTACGTTTTGTAGGACATAGTTTGAATTTTGCCCGGGTGGCGGCCAAATCATACCGGTACTCTCTTATTTAATCGATTTTTGGACCACCACAGGATCTTTAACGTGCGCAACTTGCACAAAGGACTCCGAGATTTTTTGCCCTTATCCAAGAACCCTAAGATCACGGGTGTGGCTGAAAGACAGCAGTGAGAATGAGCCAAGTAGTAGCAGTAGAACGGCTATAGAAAGGATCAGGAGACCAGAAGACGGTGGGTTTGGGAGGGGGCGGGGGTCTCAGAAACCGTAGACAAAAACAGAAAACAGAACATGGTTGGAGAGTAGGAAAGGAGGTGATAGTGAAGGGAGAAAATTTTAGAGAAGAAAATATTCTGTCACTCTACCTATGGACCACGAGAGCCCCCTTTGGTAGCAGTAGACACATTTGACCGATCTGTGGCAGGCCAAAAGAAATATCGCGACACATGTGGAACAGTAATAATCAGAAAGTCTAATTTTCGTATGATATTAATCTATCACGAATTCCATAGTAGTAGGCCTATAGTGCCGATTCTTTTAAGTCTCAAGTAAAGAAAACATAGTTGAAAAAATCTGTATGATAACGAAGCTTTTACTTTTAAACTAAATTTAAAAAATTTTATTGCCCCAAAGTGGGTGATTGGCGTGTGCTCTGGTGTGGTTTGCTCCTTTTTTTCCCAACCAAACATCTATCGTCCTCACGTCTAGGTCTTCCTTCTTTTTGTGTTTACTTATATGACCGTACTGTGTTTGAACTCTTACTAAAACGTAGTGCATGTAATGTAAAATCAAAACTAAAACTGCCCCAAAACACCGCATTTTCAAACGTTGAATGACTATGTACAATGAGCGCCGTCGGTAAGTTGAATCGATGAATAGGCTTGAATTATGATATAATAATATCCTTAATCGAACACTGTCATGACTGTGCTCTACTCATTGATCACTATAAATAATAATAAATTATAATAAAACGGCATTTGTATAGCGCATACCTCCGCTCAACAGGAAGCTATATGCGCTTTACACTATATTATT
>NW_004797293.1:257877-265014 GCF_000002075.1 Aplysia californica | reverse complement strand
ACAATAATAATAGACGTATTTCCCCCCTCATGCTTTAGATTTTCTGCCCATAAAAAATAATACAATTATTACTATTAGTACTGTGACTGTGAGGTCGTAGAAGAATAGGTGGAACATCCGACATACCACTCCGATAGGAACTAACCAAAAAAAGTAGACAATCTTGAAATAACCCCAGTTCCAGATCAGTCTACTACGGATTTGAACAGAGCAGTGGTTGGTTGGCAGGTGGTCTGGTGTGGTTTGTTCTTATTTGTTTCCTATCAAACATCTGGCTATCATTACCTCAGTCCTTTTTCTTTGTAGTACCGGTATATTACCATCTAGTGACACCTCTAACCGTCGGTATTTAATATGACCTAATTGTGTTGCAAGGGATTTGAAACTTTTACTTAATAAACTAGACCGTAAACATCCCATTGTACGGGTGTCTGTGGCGTAGTTAACTGTTTGGCTTTCCGCCTTTGCCTACACAAGATGTGGTGAGCTCGATTCTGGAGAGGGAAAGTAATTTTTTCCCCATATTGCAGCCAAAAATGCATGGCGAAACTTATTGTCAAATATCTCTTTAGCTATCGAACATAGATTCTCCAACTTTTGAGCAAAAACTTAGATCTATATCAATTTGTCGTAACAGTTGAATATTTTTTCAAACTCCTGTACACTGTATTCCAGAAAATTCCTTAATAAATACTAATAAAAGATCCCAGTCGATGGTTTCTACAGATTTTAATAAGTTTACTGCTCGAGAAATATTATATCGCTTTTAAAAGCAAGTCTTTTTTTTCTTCTCTAATCGCAATATAATGCTTATTGAACGTAGGTTTAGGGAGGGAATCTTTATTGAAAAAGTGTGTTCACTTTAAAATTAATGTCTTGTAAGAAGCTTTGCCAATAGAAAGCGTCATTGGCGCGCTATGACGTAGACCAAGGTATGCATAATGTGTGCAAGAAGTGGAAAGTGCCGTGAACAGTCCCATTTTCCGGGTGATGGAGGTTTGTATATATATATATGTGATGCAGCGTGGTGGAATCAGGCTCTCGTCAATTTTTAGACATGTAGAGTTACTGGTATCATCGTAAAGCTGGTCCACTTGTCTTTATTGGGATGAAAAAATTGTTGTCCATTTATCTTGAATACAAGTCGAGATATTTGCGAAAGAAGGAGGAGGGGGGTCACCTGTTTTCAGAGGTGAATTTATTGAGAAAATGGCCGCTAAAAATTAGTTATTCCCTTAGTTTGTGGTAACTAAAAATTTACATTTTTCGAGCCTTTAATTAACGTTTTTCAGAAACATCCACACAGAAATGAGTTCTTTAATGGGCATGAAAGTGTTGGGCCAAAAAGCATAAATTTGATAAAAATTCACAAACCTGCGGAAAAATGCACTTTTCTTCACTTTGATTATTTTGACGAGAGCCTGATTCCACCACGCTGCCTCACACACACACACATATATATATATATATATATATTATATATATATATATATATATATATATATAATTTGGGAAGAAATGTCTTTCAATCGAGCCTCAGCTGTTGTGGAAAAAATGTGATTTAGTTAAGACGGATTGATAAAAAACTGATGTGCAAAGAATGGGTGACATTGATTTCCCCCCCCCCCCCCCCCCCGTTAAAAAGATACTGCATGCATTTGAGGATATGTTGCGTGACAAATTTTTGACCGCAGTATTAAATAATAATACAATGACGAAATGATAATTTAGAAACACATAACAAGAATGAGAATAATTCTATCATTTATTGTTTTTACCCAGTATCTCTGCTGGGATATAAAATACAGGGTGATTTAAACAATCTTATTACACAATTTTTTAATAAATTAAAGCAATAGAAAGACTCAAGGTAAGCTAGAATTAGAATTTTATTATTATTATTATTATTATTATTATTATTATTATTATTATTATTATTATTATTATCATTATTATTATTATTATTATTATTATTATTATTATTATCATCATCATCATCATCATCATCATCATCATCATCATCATCATCATCATCATCATCATCATCATCATCATCATCATCATCATCATCATCATCAAAGTGGCAGGGCGCCCCCTTCACAATGGGGAGTACCGTTCTCAAGGAAGACAGCCGCAACCAATGGGGAAACTTTGTAGTCGACATTATCCCTGCATAGAGGAACCTCTACTTGCCAAAACGATGGCAATTCGAATGGAGTTATTTGGACGAGTGGAGGTGCCTCTATAAGTATATTGACAATAGAGTCGAAAAAGAGCCTCACTCTCGCCCGAGGATTTCTTCTTTGAGTCCACCAGGCCCATTAAGAGGAAACGAAAAAAACTCGTCGTAATGTAATATTATTATTATTATTATTATTATTATTATTATTATTATTATTATTATTATTATTATTATTATTATTATTATTATTGTTGTTGTTGTTGTTGTTATCTATACCCGTACGTCTCTTAAATTATGTCTAGGCACCCTCCATGAGACTAAGATACTATAAAATTATGAAGATAAAGATGAGGAAATGAAAAAAAAATCACTGGAGAAGAAAGTAGCAATAACTAATTAATATACTGGATACATTGAGTAATCTATGTTATAAAAGTGATATTTGGTTAATTATCAATTACACTGTAAGTAAAAGTAAAAGTAATCTCCGTCTATAACTGGGTGCGTATATAACAGGGATATCACGTCGGCCCTGTTGTTATGGCAAGGGACCACTGCATCAGAAATATTACCAATTACATTTTTGAGTAAAGGCAAACGGCCTTAATAAAGTACATTTAGATAGAATATTTTATGTTGAGTCTTCCAAAAGTCCAGATATTCCTTCGGTTAGGATGTGTCTAGACCTATCTAGTCGTAAACTTGGTATGGTATCGACACAACATTATTTTCTTCTACCTGCCGGAGATGTCTCTGAGTAGGGAAGTGCATGTATTAATTTCTCTAAGGCAAGGCGTCTTGTTAATATCAAAAGAGATCTAAGTTCCCTCATGGAGAGACCAGAAGCTTTCCGTGGGCTCGATTTGGGCATGTATCACGAGGCGGTTGCTCAAGGCGCTCGTACGTTTTGGGGGCATATAAAGTTATGGATACCATTTTAAAGTTTGTTTCTTTGTCTTGGTTTTGGTGAAAAAGATATAATCCTTCGGTCTTGAATAGAAGTCGAGATATTGGTGATTTTAGGAAGTGGGGGGTTGCCACGTTCGAGAAAATTGTGATAACCAAAGTCAGGTGTTTTTAAAGGCTTGGGTGGTCCTTGTAATTCAAATTACATTTCGGTGCCGGTGAACTACCTTCAACAGTTTTTTTTTTTTAATGGACATAAAAGGTGTTGGGCCAACCCCCCCCCCCCCCCCCCCATGAAATCGTTAAAAATTGCCCTACGGACCGAAAACGCCACTTTTTAAAATTTCATTATTTTAACGAGAGCCTGATATCACCAATATCACCAAGATGCAAAACCTTAGCAGCTTGCCAAACATGGACCACCAACAAGAAATTAGAGCAAAGAATTGCGACATGCGAAATGCGATGCCTTAGAAAAGCAGTAAACAAGACTAGGTGAGACAAAATTAGAAACTGTGTAATCCGAGAAATGGTGGGCACAAATGATGTCATGGATCACATCCAACACCAAAGAATCAAATCGTTCGGACATCTCCTACGGTACCAATACACCATCCAGCACAACGTGCCTACCTCCAAAAATTCGATGGCTACAAGGCTAGAGGGTGACCGAGAAGGACCCGAATAGATGGAGTCAGGGATACATTAAACACCCACGGCATCCCCCTGACCCAAGCTCTCCGGCTGGAGACAGAGAGACGTCTCTTTCTTCCCGCGACACCCAAAAGGGCATAAGCGGTGGATAAAAGTAAAGAAAAGTAAAGTAGCTTGCCGGCCAGGCCGGCTTCTAAGCAGGCTACATAAATAATGACAAACAGCTCAGACAAGTCCCGTGCACACGACGTGTGCGACAAAGACACCATGACAATTTTATCAAAGACACGAGAAGTTTTGAGGGTTTTTTAAATGTAGATGATTTTACACCTACAACAAAACAATTTAGATAATTTACGCGCGGATCCGACCGAGCCCGTCAGGACCAACTCAGGCGGAATGCAATACACAACACCCCAGCACAAAGACCGAGATACTTGACAACAATTTTCTCTCTATTCAGGAAGCGAACTCGGATTTTTCTAATCGCTACACCACAGACGTCAGTGGGATTACATTTGAGGCGCAAGTAAAGGTCAAAGCGTATTTGAGCCTTCCATACGGAGTTTACTTGACATGTTTCGAAAAAAGACTCCGGGGCATCCACTCTCTGTGGGGCCACACTGGAGGGGTCTCTGTGACGTCAGCCACGAAAGCCGCTTTTAAATTACATGTACTTTGAGGACACATGACTTAAAAAAAGTTTTAGTAATAGTTTTACGGCACATGCAACACAATAAGGTCAAATAAATGCTAACGTTTAGAGGTGTTACAAGCGAGTAAAGAACACAAAACAGAAAGAGGAGAGATAAGGACAATAGATGTTTGATAGAACAGAAGGAGCAAACCACACCAGAGCACCCGCCAACCACCTACACCTAGGCTTCCTCAGTCAAGCCTAGATCTACACACATGTTTGTTGGCCCTACGCAAGGGAGTTATAAAGTAATGGAGGCTGCTCTGTGGGAGGCAACGCACGCCTAATATAGGAACCTTCTCTAGCAGCGGAACCATTGTCAACCTGCGCTGCGCGTTGTCCGACTTGAGCACTGAAATCTAGTATCTAGATAGGAAAGAGGGTTCTATTCTGAGGTCCTTGAGATTAGGAAAGTCTGTAGCCTTATTTTATGTTTTAAAACCCATTTATCTAATTACTGTTACTGCTATCAAAATATAGTAGATGCCCTTGCGTTTCCGTATTTAAAATAAACCCAGTACTAACTTAACAACGGGAACTTTTCTTTTAAAGAAAGATGAAGGAAGGGGCGTGGGTGGAAAGAGTTCGAGTCTCCTTTAATAGCATTGTACCCGGTTTAATCTATCATAGTAGTCTCCACCAGAAATTCCATCGTTTATGATCCCGGTGCACTAAAGATTCCCTTGTTTATATTATAGAAAAAAAAAAAGAAACAACACCCGGAAAACAACAAATTTTATTACCAAAAAGTCACACGTAAGATCCCACTCTGGAGTCTGAAGTTCTCGCATTTCAGATAATGTTTTACTGAACAAAAAAACCCAACATCCGTGGATAATCCACACTCGTACATGCAAACGATCACATCCAAGCTCTAAATTTCTCGACGAGCGATACGATGTTCGCCCCAGGCTCAGGGGCCTTTTAATGAAAGGATCACACCCTGGCCCAGGTGCGAGCTTTCGGACGCCTTTGATTTCTCCGAACATCGAACTACAGCAAGGCGTGATTCGGTAAGCAGGGCCAAAAACTGTAATTTCATTGGCCATTTTGTTTCTCTGACCATCCATCAGGTATGCATCCGAATTTGGGAGACAGATTTTGCGCCTGTACACTGGGACTGTCCGATCGCCTTTATGTAATGTTGAGCCAGCCTTTCATTCTTCGAATTTTAATTGGTGCTTTTACAAAATAATGCTGAGTTACGACATGAATATGAGCGGTGATTTCGGTGAGAGATGAAGGAAAGCAATAAGTACTTCATAGGTATAGGTAAAGGGGAGGAGCAATGAGTGCGATACCGCTTTACTATTATTACAACCAAGAGGAGAAAGACAGACAGACTCCCACACACTCAGCACAATAAAAGAAAAGTGTGTGCGGGGCACAGCGAAAAACAGTTTGCTCCGAGGAGTGGTCAGGCGTGTCTCAAACCAGCTCCTCATGGAGACAATTAGCAGGAAGACCATGAGGTGGACGCTGGAAAGGAGAGCAGCTATGGACATGTGCCGCCTGTTATGATTCTAGCTCTGGATCCAAGTAAATCCAAGTTTACTATTATTAATAGGTTAAGGAACCCAACGACACAAGCTAACAAATAAGACCGTAGTATTTTTGCGCATCAATACAGTTCGGTAACTTTTATCCCATCTTAAATGACAAAGGATACTGTTAAAACCACTGGGAGGGGAGGGGGGGGGTGCACTTAAAAAAAGGAAACAAAATTACCGTGCTCTAGAATTCATAGACAAGTTAAAGCTGATTTTGACTCTGTTTTGCTCTATATAGTACAATGTTCTTGTGTGGAGGCCTTGGCTATCGTGAAGGCCTTTAATCTATGATTTCTAGACCTAAGACAACGTAGTCCTTTACGTTCACCATAACATTAACACATGAAAATTAGTCATGGTACTCCCCTTGAATTATGCAATCATTGTGTCAAATTCAATACGTTGTGATATGTTTTAATAAAGAATCATTTCAGCAGGATCTTATACATGTAGTAACATTTACTCTCCTGCTACTCGGCAAGACAACCTGTTGTTGTTGGGTTTGTTTTGTTTTTTTTGGTTTTTTTTGGACCCCCCCCCTTCCCCCTAACCTCCAATCCACCGCCTTTCTTGGTTTTTATACAACTGGTAGGCTGTGTTTCACGACTAATCAACATGGGGATCAAAATAAAATTATTAAGTTCTTAGACTCTCTTTTTGGTTAGTGTTTTACGGTGCTCGCAACTGCATACGGTCATATGAAAGCGCGGGGCACATTAACATTTTCAGTTGGTAGGAAATTTTGAATGTTGCCCGGGGGGCTACCGAAGCATACTCTTTATCGATTTTAGACCACCAAGGGATCTTTTATCGCCCTTGTCAGAGAAGGCTAGGTGTTGATCTTTCCTTCCAGATCAGGGGTGTGGCTGAAAGAGAGCACTAAGAAAGAGTCAAGGAGTAGCAGTAGAAAGGCTGCAGAAGGAGTCAGGAGCCTAGCTGAGCGGGCAAAATAGATGAGGGGGTGGGGGCAGAAAGAGTAGACGAAAGCAGACGACAGAACATTGCCAGAGAGCATTAAAGAAGGTGAAAGGAGACCATTTAAGAGAAGAAAAGTTTTCGGTCGCTACCCGGATTCGAACCCGGGACTTTTTGAATGAGAGGCCAACACCGTAACCTCTATGTGCCAGGAGCCCCCCCTCCCCTGATCC
>NW_004797293.1:254586-256247 GCF_000002075.1 Aplysia californica | reverse complement strand
CCTCTATCCCTCTCTCTCTCTCTCTCTCTTACTCACTCTCTCACTCTCTCTCCCTCTCTTTCTCTCCCTCTCTCTCAAATAGATACGCTCTTTCATACATACATATAAACACACACGCACAAACATAGTCATGGAGTGCTACGATGACACAATAAATCACACAAATTGGATGATTTTAAGAAAAATATTAAAACATGTAAAACAAGCGACTAAACACTTAGGAGTATTTTTTCAACGAATAGTTAAAAATATCAATTATGTTTTTAACGTATATAATATAATAATATATACACAGTCGAACTTTCCAAGGAAGGTTCTTGCATGGTGTGGGGGAAAGGCCTCTCAACAGTGCTGTCAGTGCATAAGAGCAAGTCACGGCCCATTGCATTGCTTTCGAAGTAGTGTCAATCTCACTAGCCTTGCTTCTTTCAAAGACATATACAATTAAATTAATTAAAATTGATTCTTCTGTTCAATATCATTGTTCAATATTTTTATTTTGTTAGTTTTTTCTCTTTTTTTTAAAGGGGGTATGAAAATACCCCCGATCTCTCCCCCCTTCTCTTTCTCTCTTTCTCTCTCTCGCTCTCTCTCTCTCTCTCTCTCTCTCTCTCTCTCTCTCTCTCTCTCTCTGTGTCTCTCTCTTTCACCCTCTCTCTGTCTTTCTCACCATGTCCCCCACCCCACTCTCTCTGCATGTGTGTGTGTTTGTTGTCAGCTGTATTCTACTCTCGTTTTCAGGATGTGTATATTAAACCTAAGATAAATTATATAATGATTCCATAATTCCAAATTACCGTTATCGTTATTTTTGTAACTTCGGGTGTTTTCATATGATCATATCTATTTGGTGTGTATTATTTTCGACAATTGGTGTTGAACTAATCCCACCTGTCCTTTCCTCAAACAGTCATTAAGCCTTGATGTGAGGGGAGATAGCATCATTGCCGTTATTATTCAAGACACCATAAATATAGATACGTCAATTGCGAAATGCATCTGTGTTGGCAGGAAATTACTAAAGTAGTGGCAAAGAGATTGGTACGAATATCTTAACATGAAATTTAGAGAAAACAAGAGAAAAAAAATGAAGGGTGTCTTTGAACATTCGTGCACATCTTTTTCTGTATTAACATCGTATTGTATGAGGCGTTTGGGTGGTTGACATTGGAAATAAAATCTTAAACTGAGGCGTTAAATTGAGGAGGAGACCATGGGTTTGTGAACTTCAACATGACAGAAATCGTCACAGATAGAACAGAAATAAAATATGAAAATATTTTACATCTCATAATAGCGTATAAAAAAGTATTTACCATTGGATTATAACATGTCAAATTATCACAATGTGATCAGTATAAAATGCATTCATCATACAACGATTGCTTTGGGAGTGGTTTAAAAGGGTTTCTTTCAAAGGTTAACACATCAATCACGTCGGATGCTTGCTCGTATCTCGTACGGGCGAAATTTTAATCAAGGGAAATCTACCAATAATAATACACATGTTCATATTATGCAAAATGACGAATATTAAAACATATTTCAAATGAACACTGTTAACGCTACTTTCTTCTTCTTTTTCTTCTCTCTCTCTTTCATTCTCTCTCTCTCTCTCTCTCGTTCTCTCTCTCTTTCTCTCTCTCTCTCTCTCTCTCTCT
>NW_004797293.1:252355-253287 GCF_000002075.1 Aplysia californica | reverse complement strand
CCCCCCCTCCCTCCACACACACACACACACACATACGTACAGACACATAAAAAGTTTTCTCTTCACGAAAACAGCTGACAAAATTTCTTTTAAAATGTAGCAACAAATAAATGGATTATTTCGCTGACACAATAGTAAAATACATGAAAAAAACCCACCAAAATATTATATCAAATAAAAAAGAAATCACTAGAATGAACAGTAAAACAAATAAAGGAACGTCCCGGTATTGTCAGTTTTACTCTTCTGTTTGTCTCTTGAGGAAGGAGAAAGACTAATATTATGCACGGTATCGTGGTGAAATCAAGCGCTCGTCAAAAATTAAATATTGAACTCGAAGAAACCGACTTAAAAAAATTTCGCTCGTTTGGCAATTTGTATCGATTCATTTATTTCTGTTTTGGCCCAACAACTTTTATGTTTATCGAAAAAAAAACATAATTTGGCGCGGAGTTTACTGAAACCGTTGATGAAAGGCACAAAAATTTCCAAGAACACTTAAACTTTGGCAGTCACCAAACTTTAGCACCCATTTTCTCCCTAATTTTTTATCTGACACCAGGTGACTCCCTCCCTCCTTCAATCGCAGATATCTCGACTTCTATTAAAGGTATATATTGGGTATGTTTAAAAAAAATCTAAAAGCAGTTTTTAAAAACTTAAGACAATGCTAGATCTATGCAAATAACTCCATACAATGCCCAAATCCTGGAAAGCGCCTGAGTCCACCGCTTTGTGAAATATCTGACAGGTAAAGTAGACGGCTGCAGGAGCCTTTCCCTAAAAAAACCCAACTTCTTTAACAGAGCGACCGTACTCGTGGGTACTCGCCTAAAAAAATAAAACAGTTTGTCTATGTCTCTGCCTCTTTATCTCTCTCTTTATCTTTATCTTTATCTTTATCTCTCTCTCTCTCTCTCTCTCTCTCTCTC
>NW_004797293.1:250101-251238 GCF_000002075.1 Aplysia californica | reverse complement strand
CCCGCACACACACACACATTTACTCACTCACACACGGAGCGGTCAACCGGCGGATGGCCCACCCACCCGGATGTTGCGCCGCGCCAGTGTTGTCCATCCATCAATTGGGCTGTCAGCTGGGAGCTATTTTTAGCCGCCACTGCGTTATGGCCAGCTAATTAAGTTTCTCCGCTTGTGCAGAGGGGAGATGGGAGCAGATTTCCGGTTTATCGCCATATCGGCTGACAGTTCGCTCGGCCTCGCCGGCACCAAAATCTCATTTGATTGATAAGCCGCTTGACTACGGAGAGGTCAGCTCGCGATTCCAATCCAAAGCGAGGTCCATAATATTAATGAGCCTGGTCGTATTCGAGACTTTTTAGACCTTCTAGTCTTTTTTGTTGAGTCTAGTCTTGTTCGAAGCTCTGTTGGAGACTTTTTAGGCCGAGACTATTTCGAGATTTTTTAGGCTAGACGTGTTTAGACACTTTTTAGGCAGAGAGGTTTCGAGACTTTTTAGGTCTAGAATATTTCTAGACTTTTTAAAGATCTAGACTATTTCAAGAGTTTTTCTGGTCTAGATTATTTCGAGACTTTTTGGGGGTGTCCATGCCGCTTAAAGAATTTTTATGTCTAGACTGTTTTGAGACTTTTTAGTTTCGCTACCAGCCTTGTCTGATCAAAGGGATCAGAACTTTAGTCAGCTTTGCGTTCTGCAAACTAATATCCGCTAGTCGAAAAAAATAACACCCCCCCCCCCCCAACCAACCAAAAACCACAAAAACAAAAAAACCTCAGACCAAACTCAACACTTGAACATGAATGCATTCTTCTACAAGTTCGGTGCATATAATATAAGATTCTATTTTTTTCTCTCTCCTTTTTCATCATTTCCACAAATACATTATCTTTTGAGTATAAAGGAAAAATGAAAGAAAAAAATATCCCCCCAAAAACACGACAGTCGACAACAACAACAAAGCAAACCAGCGGGAATCCCATCTTAACTCCTTCAGACGCCACCCATCCAGCTCTTTATGCAGACGACTACGTAGGCCCTACATACTTGAAATGCTAACATTTTAAGACATCCCTCTTTGAGTTCCTTCTTGTCTGTCAGCGGTGTTATGGGTGTGTGTGCGTGTGCGTGTGTGTGTG
>NW_004797293.1:244760-246747 GCF_000002075.1 Aplysia californica | reverse complement strand
GAGAGAGAGAGAAGGTGAGGGACGGAATGTGATTATTTGAAAACAACTCCAGAGTTTGAGATCGAAACTGACGGAGTGTTCACAGAAAAAAAGTAGTTTTGAAAGAGGATACAAAATTAAAATGGCCCAATTTCTTCTGTATCCCCCCCTTTCCCTTTATATTTGCAGACAGATAATAGAGTAGCAAGCACCCTCCCAGGGTTTGTGGCACATAAGAGAATTACTCGAAGGCTGATCTGGGCTAAAGTTGCACTTTTCCAATGCAGCCGTCTGATTGTGTTACTAGCGATCACCGTCTTCCTTTTTTCAACCTAGTTTCAGTTTTACTAATATCTTGAGATTGAGATTCTATCTAGATTCTTGCAGCGATTACACGATTTCTGTTTTAAGAAATCTAGTTAACCTCTATCTGTCTTTGTTTCATTCTTTTCTATTTGTTTCTTTGTTTCTTTCATTTTTCCTTCCTTCCTTCCTCCCTTTCTTTTTTTTCTTTATTTCATTCATTCTTTCTTTCTTTCAGTTTGTCTGTCTGTCTTTCCTTCTCCCTCCCCCAACCTCTTTTATTTAGTTATTTCTCCTTTACTATTCTTTTGTCGATCAGCCTCTCTTTCGTTATGAAAGACTCTAGGAGAAAAAAAGACCACACAAGAAGTTGAACAAGACAACCCTAAATAAATGAAGAAAGAAAGAAAGAAAGAAAGAAAGAAAGAAAGAAAAACGAACGAAGATTGGGAACTTTCAAATTTGTTCGACGCCCATGTCGTTTCAATTCTCTTCAGTTAACCGATTCTTCAAGCGATCGATAAATAAATGAATAGATAAATAATATATAAATAAATAAATATAAAATCGATCTCAGACAATGGTTCCTGATTTACGCACCTATATATACAAAATAGATCACTTAGGAGGCGGGCTGCCACGACCCTGCCTGCCACAGCCTTCCAGGACAAAACCGGTAACAATGAGTCGACATGCTCGGTAACATGGATTTCCCTTAGAGAGAATCGAACCTGTGAGCTTTGGTTGCAGCGGTTAAGAGCGTAACCGTTATATTAAAGGCATAATAAATAAATAAATAATTGAAAGTGATTGACAATCAAAGAAGAAATGTTAAAAATTCCCCTATAATACTACAAATATTGGATCAATAAACTGACAAAAAATGAACTTATTGACGGTTTTATATCTTAAGAAATGGGAGAAAAAAAAGGAACGAAAGAACGAAAGAAAGAAAGAAAGAAAGAAATAAAGAAAGAAAGAAAGAAAGAAAGAAAGAAGTAGGAAAGAAAGTAAACAGAAAAGACTGAGTTCTAACAATTATTCATAGAAAAATATCCAAATAAATAGAACCAAACATGGCAATGCTAAAAAGCAAAACATTTACATAACGTCGATTACCAATCCTACCCCGTTCCTTACAGCCGTCCTTGCAATTCTTTTTCTATCAAATCACTTGTCTCCTCTCCCTCCTCCTCCTCCCCCTCCTCCTGCTCCCCCTCCTACTTCTCCTCCTCTTTTCATTTATCCATCCAACCCCACCCTAAGCACCGATCTGACTACTCCTCCTCCTCCCCCTTCCTCCACATCCCTCTCCTCCTCCTCTTCTCCCCCTCCTTCTCCTCCTCCTCCTCCTCCTCCTTCTCCTCCTCCTATTCCCCCTTCTCCTCCTCCTTTCATCTATCCATCCCCCAGAGCCACCGATCTGACAACTAGCTCATCTTCTGCTGTTGCAAAGCAGGCGTTCCAAGTGGTCGATTGCCACGTGACCTACATGTCGGCCGTTGCTATGGTAATCGCGTCGCTTTGATTGCACAATATCCTGGGACGATAGCAAAATTGGAATTGACTGAGAAAAACTGAAGTGCTCAGCTGAGAGGTTGCGCAGGCCGGGCTAAAATTTTGAACGGAAACTTTGATGTATTTCCGCATATTATTATATAAAAGCATACGCGCGCGCATGCACACACACACATACACACACACA
>NW_004797293.1:241141-242844 GCF_000002075.1 Aplysia californica | reverse complement strand
AACCCAAAAAAAAACACCAAAAAAACCCCACCCAACCCCACTCTATTCCTTTAATATGAACTATCAGTACTACCACTGAACAGAACTCACCGACTCTGCATCTTTGCTTTTCATTCGTTGTTGTTCCATAAACAGCGCATGGGCAGGGACATCCTTTGCGCACCCGGCGCTCTGTGATCTATTGAGGGGGCGTGACAACATCTTTCGGAAACGCCTCTTTTTCCCCGCATCTTTCCCAGCGGCGCAGGCAGAGCCGTTTGTGTTATAGTCTTTGCTACTGTCGTGCACCCTCCTCTCCGCACTACCTCCCTCTCCGTCTGACCCCTCGGGGCTTGAACTGCAGGTGAAGGTCACAGAGCCGGCGGATGTGACATCACGAGCCTCACTTTCGTTTTGTCCGTCTGCTGCTGCAGCTGCTCCATGCAGACGCGTCGATGGCGGTGACGGTGACGTCACATCCTCTCTAGATTTCTGCGTGGCCGACTTTTTGGCGTTCGCGTGTGAGGATCGGACGAGTTTCTTGTTCTTGATTAGCCTCAGCCCACTGAGACCACTGATGAGTCCTCCGCCGCCGCTGCCACTTTTACCGCTGGCAGAGCCTCCATCTTTACTGCTGTCTGTCGAGAAGATCTTCCCGAAACTGCCGCCCTTCTCAAAGGTCGGGGAGGCGAGCTCCCCCAGCGTCACGCTCGTGTCCGTCTCCGATCTGGCCAGAGGGGCTCGAACCCTATCCCTGTCCTTCAGCTCTCTGCAGAGGTCGAGGCTGCATTTCCTGGGTGAGTCCAGCTGGGGCTGGTGTTGGTGGGACGATGACCCAATTTTGGTGACCTGGTGCTGGGGGTTGGACAGCTGTCGCACGAAGGCGTCCAGGTCCTCGTCTGTCCACTGGCTCTTGACCGGGCTGGTCACTGTGCCGGACCATCTGTCCGTGGCGGGGGATGTTGGCTCCTCCAGGTGAACGCCCTGAAAAAGGAAGACGCAAAAGAAAGGTTAAACTAAAGGATGAATTGATAATATTGGTTTAACGACCATATCAAAACTACTATTAGGTTACTCAAAAGGCGGGACCTTCGAAAGGACCGAGCCTAAAGGGAAAATCGTGTAAAGTGCTATTGCCAAGAATACAACGACGCAAAGAAGGATAGAAATAAATCATTGTTGTTTCAGGGTTTTTTTGTCCGCTCATTGATACTACACCAACTGTCAATTAGCGCTGGGAAAGAGGAGTTCATTGGGTTTTTTTAAAGCAGGTGATTGTAAGGCCTTGATCGACATAATGTAGGTCATTTAGAAGACAGGATTCTGCCTTGCCCGTCAGGGCCAACCCAGTCTGAGAGGAACACAACGGCACAAAAGAAAGACCGATAGATACTCGATAAACCACCACCACCACCATTGTCACAATCATCATCATCATCATCATCATCATCATCATCATCATCATCATCATCATCATCATTTTTTGGTAAGCAGGGTAGGAGGGAGAGTCTTGTTTTAAATTTAGACAAAAAATAAAATAACAATATAAAATGTTTAAATTTGTTTAATAGCTCAACGTTTCGCCCTGTGGGCTTCCTCAGGAGCAACTGAGAGAAAAACTAAACGAGCGCTGTATATTAGCAGGAAAATGGGTCTAACAAAGGGGGTCTTATCATCATCATCATCATCATCATCATCATCATCATCATCATCATCATCATCAT
>NW_004797293.1:237098-240369 GCF_000002075.1 Aplysia californica | reverse complement strand
TCTCTCTGTCTTTCTCCCTCTCTCCCTCTCCCCCTCTCCCTTCCTCTTTCTGTCTTCCCTCAACCTCCCCCCCCCACAAACTCCCCACCTATCTTTCTCTCTCTAACCCAATTTCTATTCCAATGATCAATTAAAACTAATCTCAGATTTCAGACAATGGCGATTTGATATATGAACAAATCTTCCAAAAAGGCTCTTGTAACGGAGGAGAATATTATTAAAAATAACAACTACTTTCTTTTGCAATCTCTTTATTGTCTTCTTGTCAGTGTTGAATTCATTTCATCGTAGATATCTAGATCTAGACACAAATTGAAACTCTAATAAAAATAATAAAATTGAATTGAATAAAAAAAGGAAGCTTCCTCATTTGGCAATGCTTTTGTTGAAGAAGGTGAATGCCCTACGAGAGGTGAAAACTTCCTGGTAAGCTCAAGGATGGGATCACAGGAGAATATAATATAAAAAGTTCAATACTTAAAAAAATAGATTTTTAAAATTTCGCCATTTAGAAGAAAAAAAGAAGAAAAGAAATCCCAAGCACATGAATGGGGAAGATGTATTTCATGACGCAACATTTTCTAGGCTAGTTAAAACTAACATGTTGAGGTGAGGTGTAACTAGCTGTTTAGTTTTAGTTTTAGTAGAATCTAGAAGTTTTATGGTGCTCGCAACTGCATTAAAATGTGCGCCAGAAGATTAGAGGTGTTACAAGAGTAACAAACATAAAAAAGAAGGAGGGGGAGATAAAGACGATAGGTGTTTGATAGGAAAGAAGGAGCAAACCACACCAGAGCACCCGCCAACCACCCACTAACTAGCTGTGAGTGGGCGTGGTATCGGGTACATTTTGTCAGGAACAGACGCAGTAATAATAATAAGGGTTGTTGTCGTTGTTATTACATAATATTTTGTTTTGGATTTTGGGGTTGTTGTTCTGGTTGGTGTTATGGTTGTTGGTGTTTGTCAATTTGTGGTTGATGTAGTTGTGGTTGTTGTTATAGCTGTTTTCGTGGTTGGTAATTCAGAGCGCCCCTGACTCACGAAAGTCATTTTATAAATCTTTTTTTAATGAGGGGGGGGGGGAGTGGGAGTAGGTTGTGATCTGTTCCCTTTGTTCGTTTCATCAAAAAAGAAATTGACTAGACGTCAATCGTTTAGTTTATTTGTTTATGTGAGTAAATAGAAGCACAATAACCTGACAAGAGTCAGTGCTGGGGAAAAGTATGACGGCCAGCCAGGCAGCCAGACATACTGAAATAGCAGAGGTAAAGTACAGAAGTAGGAAGGTAAAGGTAAAGTACAGAAGTAGGAAGGTAATTGAGCGAAGGGTAAAGTAATACAAGCAGGCAGAAACAGCTGAGGAAGAAAAAGGAAGGGTAATAAGTGGAAGCAACTAAAGGAGCTCTCCAGCCTCTCTTTTTTTTTGGATTGATTGGGTAGATGTTTTACGGCACTATCGACACAATCCAGCCTCTCTCAACCTGAAAGTTCCCCGTGACAGTTAAGAAGCAAGCAAGTACGGTCTATAACAATATAGTAACAGGACAAAAGAAGGAACAAGAAAACAAAGGAGCAGAGTGAAAGCGGGTGGTCTGCGGGTGGTCTGCGGGTGCCCTGTATTACTGTTTTCTCTTTACGAACTCCTCCTTTCTCTGCCTCTCTCTTTGTTTCCATGTTTGTCCCTCTTTTCATGTATGCGCCTTTCACCCTCGCTCCTTTTTTCGTTCACGTTCCCCCTCCTCTCTTTATCTCTCTATCTCTTTC
This sequence comes from Aplysia californica, assembly GCF_000002075.1. Classification (NCBI taxonomy): domain Eukaryota; kingdom Metazoa; phylum Mollusca; class Gastropoda; order Aplysiida; family Aplysiidae; genus Aplysia; species Aplysia californica. The sequence continues at coordinate 238,602 of NW_004797293.1, read as the reverse complement.
TCTGGCTGTCTTTCACATCCTTCTCTCGCTTTTCCCTCTCCTTTCTCTGCCTCCGTTTCTGTCTTTAAGCATCTTCCCCCCCCCCCTCACTATCCTTCCCCTCCCTTCACCCCCCTCTCTCTCTCTTCTCTCTCTCTCTCTCTCTCTCTCTCTCTCTCTCTCTCTCTCTCTCTCCCCAAGTTTCATTCTCACCCCCATCTCTCTCATCCCTACACAAGAAAACTCATCCTCACCACATTATCTACCTCGCTATCGCCCTGCGGGTCAGATTTCCCCCCTACGTATCAAGGTGGGGCAAGCTACTTCGGTGCAACTCTTAGATACCGTCAGGAACGAAAACGAAAAAGAGACACCGACTTTCGAAAACAAAACCAGCTATGACCCTTAAAAGTAGGACGTTATGACTTCTTGCTATAGCCCTTTGCAGCGCTGCCAAAGCAAACACTAACCTTTCTTTAAAAACAAAAACATAAAAAGGAGGCAAAACATGACGTAACGTCTAAAGTTAGAAGTTTGCTTAGTCACCGAAACGAACATCCCTTGCTTTTGCCTCTGAAGTAGGAGCATTATTAACTGCTGTCTTTTTGAATTTTTCAAAATCTGTGCATATACATCTATAGCAAAAAAGAAAACCCCCTGTCCCCCAAAATAATACAAGTTCACCCATCCGATAAAAAAATCTCCCTCGCCCCCCCCCTCACCCCAAAATGAAAAAAACAACAAAAAACACCCCACATGGCAAATATATAACATATCCAATATCTCGTTTGAAAAAAAATTATCAAGAAAAACAATTTTAAAAAAACCCCAAACAAATAAACACATCACTTAATTAATATTAAATAGAAAATGAACTTTTCAAAATTCCAACAAAACAAAACAACCAACAGCCAACAAAGAATAGGAACAAAACGGAAGCCAAACAACATCAACATCAACACTAATAACAACAACAACAACACCACCAACAGTCATAACAACAAAAGAAATAGTTCCATCGTCATTGGGAGCAATAACAACATAGTTCACTTATTTCTACAATATTTCAAAAACAGGAGATCAGAATAAACACAATACTATGCGATATATTTAAAAACACGAAAACGAAGGAAGGGGCACATAAACGAACAGGATTTTGTGCATGATAAGATATGCATGGCTAATAAATATTAGTTGCATTACGAAACACTACATTTTATAACACTGGTTATCTTTGTGGCCTTCTGAAGAGCTTGGAACTATCTCGTAACAAGGGGCGTTGCCATTCTCCAAACGAGAAAGTTGTTCGTTGATTATCGTTTTACAGATTACTGCTTCGTCTGATTTCGAATGTATTTCTCGTGATTATTTACGTATACGAGTGTTGAAAATGCTACTTCATCTCTTTAAAAAAATTACAATATCTCTTCTTTCATCTCGTCAAGACTGCGTCCGATCCGCTCTCACTTTCTCTCTCTGTCTCTCTCTCGCTCTCTCTCTCTCTTTCTCTCTCTCTCTCTCTCTC
>NW_004797293.1:235640-236844 GCF_000002075.1 Aplysia californica | reverse complement strand
ATGTGTTAATTTAATTCATGGTTTCGAGACCCAAACATTTAGTTGTCGTCAATTGCGCACAATGCATTTATCGTGTTAACACCTTTGACTTGTGGTTGTGAAAAAGCAGAGCCAGACCTGACGAGTAGGCTACAAATACTGTCATGTTAATGCCTGCTGCACGCAATAGACTCGGGGGAAGGCATAATTGGTCACACGACGTCATTGTCCAAATTATGCAATATTTGAAACAGTCATGGGTGATCTTAGTTTTTCCATTTGTCTTTTTCTTCTATTTTTGTGTTGTTATTGTTTTTCCCTCTCTTACTTGGACACCGTACTATACTGTCCTTGTGCTATCTCTTAACACGTCTGTTAGAGTTTGCCTCGATAAGTTTAAAATAAATGATTATTCTTTGGTTCTTTGATTGATTGAGTAGAAGTTTTACGGCACTATCGACCTAATTCTGGTCTTCTAAGCGGCAACGGTTTTCTTAATCTTAGACAATATTTCAGTCGAATCTGTCTATAAGACGGTCACCTATTAACGAGGAGAAAAGTGTTTGTCTTATACAGGAGAACGTCTTACAAAGTGTAACTGTTTTGTAAAAAGCAATACTTGGAAGGGAATGGAAAGCGGCCGTTACAGGTGATCGTCTAATACAGGTGATCGTTAGAGCAGATTTGACTATACAAACGTCCTATAATTGTGTGCTTAGAGGATGTGCAGCTCACAGCAACTATACATAATTATATGTCGCACTTCGATTGGATTGGAACCATCCTACTCCCCATACCCCCTTTCCCCCCTCCCCTCCCCACCTCTTTTCCCCCACTAACTTTCAGCCTCACCCACCACCACCGTTGGCCCCACCCACCACCAGAAACCGGACACAGCATGGGGGTGTGTCGGGTCAGAGGCAGTTGATGTTGAGGTCAGAAGGTGAGGCCGCTGAGGTAGCGGGAGGTAGCGGGTGGCTTCCCAGGCTCAACAGTATAACGTTTACATTGGCAGATAAAGTCAAGTCTTAATGATGAGGACTCTGAGCCGCTCCAGGCTTGGAAGACGGGGAGAGCTAGCAGCTGGGCTGCTAACATCGGATAACATGTTTTCTGAATGAAACCACCTGGTCGTCGTCGTCGTTGTCGTCATCATCACCATCGTTTTCACTATCATCATCATCATCATCATCATCATCATCATCATCATCATCATCATCATCAT
>NW_004797293.1:233800-234944 GCF_000002075.1 Aplysia californica | reverse complement strand
AGAGAGAGAGAGCGAGAGAGAGGAGGTGGGGGTTTATGGGGGTTCGATGACGTCAGCAGAAGGCAGCCATACTTCACTCGTGCGCTGATCTTTTCGCTATTTAATTTCTCAAGTTCTTTTCCCTTAGCTGTGTCGGCCATTTCTGAAACCTGATGGAGAAGGTACTTTAAAACATTTTAGGCTAATCAGCGTGCTAGACTTTAAGTACAGTGAAGGATTTTCTCATGCGTCTTCATGAACACGGATAAAAGAAAGGTTAAGCTGAAATTGATTATTGTTGCAACTTGAACAAGGAGGGGGGAGGGTGGTGGGAGAAAAAATAACTCCTCGAGGCTTTGAGACATTGGCTTTAGCTTGTGCCCTTAAAACATCAGTTATGAGAATGATGTAGGAGGGGAAAGGTGAGAAAGATACCAGGGCAATCATTCTTATAAATTGAGAAAAGTGTATAAAAGAAAAAAAAAGTAGAGAGCAGGGGATGGGGTTGGTTGTTTCTGTAAGAGTGCGCCCTGAAGAGTAGAACTAAAAGAACATTTTTTAGTACGTTTATTTCTATCTCTAAATCCGTTACGGGGTGTTTTTACCCCGGTAAGAACTCTCTTTTCTTTCGTAACGATGCTAACACATTGCAGGGCTAGGCTATTTATAGAACAGCGTAAGACTCCCCATGACGTCATTAAACGTAGATCTACAGGTCTAGCTTGGCGCGCCAAATCACTTGTTTGTTTGAGTAAAAGCACATCGACACAATAATGGACATGTAATGCTGGGGAAAAGTAAGACAGACAGGCAGAAACAACACTGGGAAAAGTAAAGAAGTAGGACATATCAGTGGCGCCCTCCAACCCCCCACAAAGCCAAATCACAACTTCATTTAACTTTAGTAAAAGTTTTACGGCACTTGCAACTCAATAAGGTCATACAATCGCAGAATATTGGGTGTTTTATAAGAGAGTAACATACACAACAAAGGAGGAAGAGAGATAAGGACGATAGATGTTTGATCAGAAAGAAGGAGCAAAACTGCACCGGAGCAGCCACCAACTACCCATCATAACGTCATCTTCGTGTCAACAGGTATTGCATACCACAGCTACATTCAGGTATACACGATGTAAATACTGTTAGCCACTGCATAGCTATA
>NW_004797293.1:230704-232278 GCF_000002075.1 Aplysia californica | reverse complement strand
ATGTGTGTGCGTGCGCGCGCGCCCGCGCGCGCGTGTGTGTGTGTGTGTTTGTATATGTGTGCGTGTTTTGCTTGTATTGTATAATAATGCATTTATATACAGGACTATCATTTGCAAGCTTGTACATATCTAAAAAAAAATTACATTATCTTAATACTCTCTCCAGCTCACATGTATATATACACAAGCAAACAGATGTACGTGCATGTTTGTGAGAGTGCATGTGCGTGAGTGGTATGCCACAAACTCTTTTTATAACAGGGTCACCAAATGTACACTAGGGGCGATGGAATGGACGACTAAAAACCGGAAAGCACTTTGCGCTCTGACCAGAGCGGTCCATTAGCAGATGGCACATTATACCGAGGTAGGTGGGAATGGGGGTTCCTTGGGGGCGCATTTTGAGAGGAAACGATGGACTTAAAGGTGCAACGCGAGCAGTATGGACTTAGTGAAGTCAGGGACTGCGGAGTTAATGGATATATAGATAGATAGATAGATAGATAGATAGATAGATAGATAGATAGATAGATAGATAGATAGATAGATAGATAGATAGATAAATAGATGAGTGGAACCAGGGACTGGGGAGTTAATGTATAGATAGATTGATAGATAGATAGATAGATAGATAGATAGATAGATAGATAGATAGATAGATACATACATAGATAGATAGATAGACACACCCGCAGACAAAGAGGCAGACATACAGATTGAGAGGCATATTGATAGAAAGGCAGACAGAGATATGATATTGATAATCAGAAAGTCATGCAGACAGACAGATAAAAAGCAGATAGAAGGACAGATAGAAAGGCAGACAAACAAATAGAAAGACAGACACACCGACAGACAGCAGACAGACAGACAGACAGACATACAGACTGACAAATGGACTGACAGACTATTATGCTGACGACTTTGGTATTTTTCCCCATCAACATCATTACTGAAATGGTCATAGCTAGGCTGGATAAAGAAAATTAAATCAACCAAAAACCCTCTTCCTCTTCAAACCCCCCCCCCCAAACAAACAACAAATGCAACCTAAGATTTCATCTGATCGAAAGGTCTTGAGTATTTTTGGGGTCTTATTTTAACTGGTTCTATAGTTTTAGCGCAATTAAACGTTTCTTAGTTGCTTTGGGAAGCCAATAGAGAAGCAGTAAAAACCAAGGTTATAATAATCGTATATATGCATGCGGAGAGTTGATGTAAATTATTTATTAATTACACTGATCAAATCTGTCACAGAGTTAATTCCATGCAGATGTGACGACCCACGATCACGTGTAGGGACTGTGATTAGATTTTTAAATCTGAGAAAGACGAACGGATCAAAGACAAATATTTATTATAATCCTACCGGAGCCAGATAAAGATCTAGGTAAGCTAGAAATAGCAGATTTGCAGGGAACAAGAAGCAGTAGAATAATAAATAAACATCAATAACGGAGGAACGGCCCAAGGAATGAGACCGGCGTTTGTGGTATTTAAAAATGAAATCCCAGAAGTTGTATATCACTATCGACATTATTTAGATAATTTAGAAGACAGGGCGCTTCTCCCCT
>NW_004797293.1:227576-230174 GCF_000002075.1 Aplysia californica | reverse complement strand
TTTGAGTTGGTTTGAGAAAAGAGAAGCACATCGACACAATAACGGTTATTTAATAAAAAAAAGATGCTGATGGTTTTACACTCTCCTCATTTCTAAAATCGACACAGTTTAGATCATTCGGGAGGCGAGATTCGAACCTTCCTGCCTGTCATTAAAGCCCAGTGCGTGCTGAGAGGGATAGAATGCCATTGCAAAGGGCCCAGCAACAATTTCCCTCACACGTGAATCAAACGTGAATTTACTGTGTCTGATGGTGAAGAGCCTACTTGCTGCACCATAGATGATAGTTTGACACTTATTGCAAGGAAAAAACAACGACAGACAGACAGACAGACAGACAGACAGACAGATAGACAGACAGACATGCGCCCCCAACAATTCCTAATACTCACGAGAAGAAAGACGCCAATCATGTCCTTGGAATATTACAAAGTTCTATGTGTTCGACACATAGTTTTGAGAAATTTGCCGTAAAAAATTTTGAGCTTCACAACACGTCCCGTTTTTTTCGAATGCAGTTCTTTGAATCTCTCGATAGGGACTCCGAATAATATTACGATTTTGATAAAGCAGAGAGAACATTTGGTTTCTGACATCACGGTCTTAGGTTCTCAAGGCGGCCAACAATGTCAGTTAGAACTTTGTAATCCTAACGTAGGGAAAATATAAGCGACCCTTGATTGAAGCTGATAGCGAAGAAAAAACATGCAAAAGGCTGTTACAAAACATTCCGGCAGAGGAGCGGCCCCTGGCATTTATTTCTTCCTTGTGTTGAGATATAATTTTAGGTTTACTTAAATTAAAAAAAAAATTATTTTCTACATTTTTTGGGGAAAAGAGAAGCACACTGGCGCAAACAACGGCAGTCATTCAGTGCATGGAAAACAAGATGAAAAAAGAAATGTAAGTATTTTTACAATTTAGATCACTTTGGAGGCAGGCTTTCGACCCTATCTGTCAGGGACAACCTGAAAAGGTTACTTCCCTACAGAAGGGCCGAGATACTCGATTTTATCAATGTTCTCCCCGCCCAGAAACAGAACTCGGGTCTCCTGCGTGTGACAGTGAAGCGCCTAACCGCAACACCAAGGAAACCGGTAAAACAAGATCGGCAGACCTGAATAAAGAAGGAAATGGAAAGAAATAAGATCTGCCTGGTGGTACCCTCTAGATCTAACCACCGTCTTCTGTGTAGCCATGCTTCTTATTTGATAACTTATTTGATTACAAGCACTTCATGGCTTTTCCTTTAAACATTACCGTCTCTCCTAAAAGGACGATCAAACGGCAGGTGGTTGAGGTTCAAATCACAGAAGGATGACAAAATCTTAATGCTACTGAAGGATTTTCCTCTTTAGACCAGGAGCCCTGCGAGCAGATAAGATGTTCGAAATGGAATAATGTACCGTCTTTCTTCAGTCCAAAAGCTTTGAGTTGAGTACTTTTCTTTACTTTTCCTATCCAGCGGCCAACTGAGTTCTAGCCCCCCAGCCAGTAAATTTGAGTACAGAGAGAAGCTTTATAACAGCCATTCAGTGTAAGATAAAGCAAAATAGAAGAAACGTCAAAGAAGTAGGACCTCTCAGAGGCGCTGCTCTAAAACAGTCTCTCGTCTGGTAGGGCGTTTGATATAACAAAACAGCAAACTAAGAGGGTGGGGGTGTTTTAGTAACCGTTTTACGGCATTTACAAAACAATTAAGTCATATAAATGCCGAAGATTAGAGGTGTAACAAGCACACAAAATAGAAGGAGGAGAGAGAAAGAGCGACAGATGTTTGATAGGAAAGAAAGAGTAGGATGTAAACCACATCAGAGCACCTCTAGCTTCATGTTTGGTAAAACATTTGATGTCACTCAACAAAACAGAGCAAACAAAAATGAAATCTCAAACAAAAATTGACGGAGACATGCAGGCTTCTTACCATTATCATGACACTCATGGGCGAGATGTCTGTGCTAAAATACCCGGACTCTGAAGAGATTGGGAAGAATATGCAGCTGGAGAATATTCACAATACACTTCCTTTATAAGTTGAACACCTTCTTAGACAATGTAATGAGCCGTTGATAATTATAACAAAAACTTTAGTATTGCATACGTCGTAAATCTTAAGTGGAGTTGTTCACTGTGAATTTGAATAATATTACACGGAATGTATTTTTACTGACGTCCGCTTGTAACAGACGAATCAAGTCAATAAAACGTCACGCACTGAGTGTCCAAACATATTGTTATTGTTGCTTGAAAAGAAATACACCGGGTCTTCACGAAAAAGGACATCAACTATTATCAAGACACGTGAGAAGGAAAAAGTACACTTGTGTTCGCTCTCGTTCCTCGCGTGTGAAAACTGTGCGTGAGAGAGTGTTTCTGAAATTGTGAACTCACTCACTCGCTCAAACGGTGGTCGTGCGTGTCTCTGAAAATGCTGAGGTACTCCGCCTTTTTATCCTCTCTCGCTCGCGCGCAGGGTTCGTTTGGCCTTATCGCGTGGACCAGAAGTGGTGGTGGTGGTGGTGGTGGTAGTGGCGGCTGACGGAGTTGAGACCTGCTCCGGGTTCAGATATTCTTCCTTCGGACAAAACCTTCTCCTCC
>NW_004797293.1:224926-227442 GCF_000002075.1 Aplysia californica | reverse complement strand
CCCCCCCCTTCCTTGTCTCTCTCTCTCTCTATCTCGGCAGCACGGCATGATAGAGCCCATAGCCAGGAGTCGAATACGGGCAGTAAGACCCATATAAGGTCTCCGAATCCAGTTTTGAACGACAAACGAAGACATATTTGGCAACGTCCGTTTGGGATAACATTCAAAGTTCTTTCAGTGCGTGTCTTTTCATTATGTCTGTTTCACATTGTTCTTAGCAAAACGTGGTCATGTAAAAACAATTTTAAAATTGGTATTTGTTTCATGGTGCTCGCAACTGCATAAAGTCATTTGAACGCGCGGGACGCATTTAACATTTTCAGTTGGTAGGAAATTAGGAATTAGCCCGGGTAGAGACCTAAGCCTACTCTTAATAATTTGGGATCACCACTGGATTTTTAACATAATGTGCAACATGCACACGGGACCTCCGAGATTTTTCGTCCTTTTCTGAGAATGTTAGGTGTTATATCTTACCTACCAGAGGGGTGTGGCTGAAAGACACCACTAAAAAAGCGGTCATTCTGCGCTTGATTTTTAGAACATGGTGACCACAGTAATCGATAACCAAAATAATTTTTATTGAATATATAAAAATAGAGCATCCGTGGCTAGATGTTCATATCTTTGTTTTTCAATTACTCCAGCAAAAGTGCTGCTGTTCTATTTATGGGATTCATGATGATACACAGACGTATATTATTTCAATAATAATATTGTTAGGATAGGCTGAGACTGGTCTATTTCAGTGGAATTGTACCCCGAAACACGAAACGGGAAAGTCGGAAAAAGGGGGGTTGGGGGGTGGGGGGGCTTTCTCACTTCAAAAGTAAAAAAAAATAGATAGATAGAGAGAGAGAGAGAGAGAGAGAGAGAGAGAGAGAGAGAGAGAGAGAGAGATGTAATAATACAAAAGTGAACTTTGAGAATTCTGTAAAAGAAAGAAAAGGGGCCGAGCTAACAAATCACAATGCCAAGTGCACTGATGGCGTAATGATGGTCGTAAATCAAATCTTCTGACAATCATAATATTATAAAATTAACGACACATGCATGGGAACTTGGCACCTTCACAAAGAAAATCTGAGGGCTTCTTAGAGCACTGATTGAACCGACATAATGTGGTATAGGTGTTATGCCATTCGTAGTCACATGCAGAAGACGCAAATTCAATTTTCGTGTTGGTATAAACAAAATAGGCTTATCTCGTTTTGTTTGTTTTTTCTAGTGATGTTGTATCCCACTCAGCCCGACAATAGCTCTGATAGGCAATGCCAAAGTCCGCCTTCAAAATTATTTAAATTTTTAAAAAGTTTTGTTTTTCAACTTTTCTATTCCGGCTGTCAGACCAAACAATTTACCTTGTTTTTAATTTTCCAATTTATATTCCAGCTTCAAACCAGTATAATGTACTAAACAGCTTTATGGCAAGCCACCAATCCCTCCCTTGCCCTTAAAAAGCCCATCTCCTTTTTTAAACTACTAGTTTTACGGCACTTTCAACAGAAAAAATATAAAAAAGGTCATAGAGGAGCCAAAGATTTAAGGTATTACTAGGGAGAAACATGTAGACATACAAGCAAACTAGGACCCCCCCCCCCCAGACAGTGCCACTGACTGTAGTGTCTTTAGGCGTTCCCAAAAGCGGGGGACATTTTTCGTTCAAGCACAGTAGAATTGTAAATGGGCTGATTCTTGTCACGCTCATAACTGTGCCTGATCTACAACAGGGAACTGCTGCTTTTTCTTTCCTAATCCTTACTATTGTCACTTTCTTCTACTTCTTTTGTATGTTTGTCACACTCTTGTGACCTGCTATTTCAGGGGTGCCTTGATAGTTGAAGCAGACCTTGTGTTGTTGAAGCTAGAGAGGTGAGCAGAGTAAGTCTGATTCCTTGTAAAGACTTCTCTGTTGACACCAGCCCCTTGGCACTCATATGACCTTATGCAGTTGCGAGCGCCGTAAAACTCTCTACTATAAAAAAAGTAGGAAAGGAGATAAAGACGATAGATGTGTGATAGGAACGTAAGTAAGAGCAAACCACACGAGAGCACTCGACAACCACCCACGGTCTATATCCAGACGTAGATGGTTTGTACCCGAGACCGCCAATGGTCCCCAAGTAGAACCTAATTAATGAGCGTCCAGAGTCTGAGTGGGGAAGAAAAAATGGTGGTCTATAAAAACAAACAACAACAACAAAAAAAGACAAAAAATAGAGCAAAACTAGGAACAACAAATAATTGAATTGAATTGAAACAAAAACCAGTTATAACAATTGGTGTCTACCGGAGTCGCAGCTGTTTCGTTGTCTCTTTTTGCGTCAGACAGCTTGTAGTTGGTTGATGCACGTACAGAAAAATGACCGGTGTTATCTTGTCGATGTGCTTCTCTTCACTCAAACCTGAGATCAAATACGACGGCTCGATTAAAGGAAGCAATTTCTATTTATGGTTTAGACAGATACAAAAGAGCAAGAATCTGGACTGATAAAAGAAGTAATCACGGCCTCTAA
>NW_004797293.1:220219-222602 GCF_000002075.1 Aplysia californica | reverse complement strand
AGTGTGTGTGTGTGTGTGTGTGTGTGTTTCGGGGGAGGGTGAGAATAATTTAGGTTATAGGTCAGTTGTACGTTTTGCAAAGTAGTCTTTTTTCCCAAATATGAAGACAAGATATTGGGTAACATTTTCAACGTTCCCGTGGTGTAGGACCTGCAATACTCTTTCTATGTGTGTAATGTGGAGTGTTTAACTTACGTTAAACAACAGAAATATCAACAACAGCAGCAGCAAAATTGACAGCAACAAAAACAACAAAAGAACAAGACGGAGACGACGAAGACAACAACAGCAACAACAACTAAAATGACAACAAAAGAACACGACAACGATAACAATAACAACAATAGCAGCAGCAGCAACAACAACAATAACTGCACCAACAAAAACAACAGCAATAACTACAACAACATCAAAAGCAGATGTCAGAGGAAGGCCATTCAGATTTGAAGCTCAGAACTTCGTTGAATTATCAAGAGTAGTAGCAAACTGCGCAGTTCTGAGAACCGAAAGGAGAGGAAGCCTTCAGCACTTTTTCGGCCCTGGATTAGCTGAGAAGATGCAATCTGGCTTGACGCTCTGTTAATGGACATTAACACACTCTACTCGCCTACGCACACGGGACAAAAAATGTCCCCTAGACGAGCAAAAGATGGAGATTACCTTAAGGAGCTGATCTGCTACGCCGAAACTTTCACGTTCCTTAGTCTGCTCGTGCTGTTGCTGATGTCATGGTTGTTGTTTTGTTGTTGTTGTTGTTTTGTTGTTGTTGTTGTCTTTGTTTTTGTTGTTAAGGATGTTGTCAATGTTGTTGTTGTTGTTGTTGTTGTTATTGTTGTTGTTGTTGTCGTTGTTGCTGTTGTTGTTGTTGTTGTTAATGTGTTTTTTGGGTGTTGTGATTGTTGTTTCTGATGTTTCTGTTACTGTTGTTGTTGCTTTTGTTATTGTTGTTGTTGATTATGATGGTGGTGATTTGTGCTTTCGGTGCTTAGAACAGGTGAACGGTTTGCTGATGTTGTGCCCATTATATCTCTTAATACGTGGGTGGCTTGCTCTCCTGCTGCTTCTAACTGCCAAGGTGTAGTTAACATGTCCAAGTAGAAGGGACTTGATCCCACTTCGCATCAGATGGCAGGGAGGGGGAGGACCTCATGGGTTAGAAGGCTTTTTACGTCAGTCGAAACACCATCAGGTCATAAAAGTGCCGAAGATTAGAGGTGTTACAAGAGAGAAGCAAACAAAAAAAAGGAGGAGGAGAGATAATAACGATTGTTGTTTGATAGCAAAGAAGGATCAAGCCACACCAGAGCACCCGCCAACCACACACAAACACGAAAAGGAGGAGAGATAAGGACGATAGCTGCTTATTAAGAAAGGAGGAGCAAATCGCACCAGAACACCAGCCAACCGCCGACTACGGAGCACCTTTAATCATGACGTCATGTAGTTGCAACCGCCATGAAGCTCTTACCAAACTGAAGCTGAGATGTTTGAACGTGGAAAACTACGACGACTGATGGTAGAGTTCGTAGCTGAGAGCGTCGTGTAGTCTAAACTACAGATGCCCCTAACCTTTAAAAACTGGGACAGACCAGGAGATTAGCTCTGCCTTCACCCCAAGAATAGAAAAGATTGCCTCCAAATAACCCCGAACCCTCATACCACAAAGGTAACAGACAAGGATTATTGGGTGGAAATTTTTAACTGAACTGCCATGGCAGTCTTAATTGCTTTCAACATGAAATGTTAAGGTATCATGCGGCGTCATGCCGTCTCATGTAGGGGAATTTCTTAAAGGGAATATTTTCCTATGTATTTTTAGCAAGTAGAGGGCCAGACAAAGGATAGATGGATTGATAGATAGGTGGATGGGTGGACAGATGGACTGATTGATTGATGGATGGGTGGATGGATGGATGGATGATGGATGGGCAGATGGATTGATTGATGGATGGATGGATGATGGATGGACGGACGGATTGATCATGGATTGACGGATGGACGGATATAATTATAGATAAATAGACAGATACACACATAAATCATTTAGATCTTTAGAGTACTGTTTCAAATCTATTTGTATCCAAGTTTGATTTTCATTCCATATTAGAAACAATTTACTTCAAATGGAAGTCGGATACTAAAAATAAACGATCATTGGTTATGGGTCATGGGTTATGGAAAGCTCAGGTTCGTAGACAGTTTTTGGTTTTCAAATTAGATTCTAGACGCTTGGTTATCCAAATAGTCCACATCAGCTAAAAGTGCAACCAGATAGCAAAACTTCAAATTTCGAAAAGAAATGACACTATTAACGTTTTTAGAATGTAAAGAAAATATGGGAGACATGGACTAATAATGATAATAATAATAATAATAATAATAA
>NW_004797293.1:217293-220093 GCF_000002075.1 Aplysia californica | reverse complement strand
ATAATAATAATGATAATAATAATAATAGTAATAGTAATAGTAATAATAACGATCAATAATCATATCAAGAGGCTGTAAAATGTGAAAAGTGTTTGTTCGTGGCCTGATAGAGGGTGAGAAAGGCATGAATGAGGCCTCAAGGATGAATGTTTCAAGATATAATTATTTTTAAAATCGAATTGCAAATCTGTATTGCTTCTGTCGACATAATTTAAGTCATTACATTATATTATGTGATGCATGCTGCTTTGATCATGGCTATCCCGAGTTGTTGTTCGCTTCTTTGCTTTAAGGAAGTGTTTTTACGCCACCATCGAATCAATTTAGATCATCCAGGAAGCAGGCTTCGACCCAGATAGAGAGGTATACAACATCCTTGCTGAAAGAACAAAATTTTGGATAACAGTTCTCACCGTTCGTGAATCGAACTCGGGATTCCTGAGTGCGACAGCAAAGTGTCTAATGGCTACACCACACATGTCAGTCCTGGCTAGGTGAAATGCAGCATTCCAACAGGCAACAAGAGGCAGTTTATAATATAAACTATCCTACGGGAATAAAAGTCACGTCTTTTCTTTGTACAATGGGAAAGGTTGAGTGGTGCGTCAGAGAACTATATCTGTCAAACAGGAGAGGCAGGGAAGGTAGCTCTTTCCATCCAGCAACCTTCGGGCTGCCTATATAGCCCCCCCCTCCCCCACCCCTTTTTTCACTTCCCCAAATCCCTAGTCAGACATACTACGGAGAGGTTGTGGCAGGCAGACGATGGATGATGGGTGGACTCCGAGAGCAGCTAAAGGAAGGAGCTTCAAAGCAGGTCTTCACCTTCTTAGTGCAAGACAGAGGAGGCCGACTTTGATACACTGGATGGATGGATGGACACCGATCCGTATGAACATTGCTCTTGCAGAAAGCATTGTTGAAAAAAAAGAAAGAAAATGCAACAAGTGTCCAGAAACATTTACATCACTGGACGAAAAAAATGCCCAACAGACCTGGCTTGGACCCAAAGCAACTCAGGCATGCAAGCAGGGAGAGTAGCAAAAGACGGAACATTTTATATCAGATAGGTCCTAAAAGTAACAACCAATAGCTGGAAAAGACGGAACATTTTATATCAGATAGGTCCTAAAAGTAACAACCAATAGCTGGAAAAGCTAGGAAGTACTAGGATAGGAACTAGGAAGGGGCGGGCCTGTGATACAACGAATAATACAATATTTTAGAAGTCTGTTGTCCTTCTTGCTGTGTCAAGGGGTTAAACATGTTGTCTCAGCAAACTGCCCGTCCGTCAGTTTTATACTTTCTTTGTTTTACTTTTACTTTTTCATCCTCTGTTGCCGTTAAGCGTCGAGGGGAGATGAATATTTATGATTACTTTTAAACTGTGGTGACTGTCATGGTGAACAATATTAGTTCGAGGTTGGTTGTTTTTTAAAAACTGTAGTTGTATTTTAAACATGGTGTACAGCATTAGTTCGATGTTGTTTTTTAAAACTGCAGTTGTATTTTAAATTCGCTTCTCCCCCACCCCCCTCTCTAAACCTCCAACACCACAGTTTAGATCATTTAGGAACAGGGCGTTGAGTCGGCTTTGACCCTGCCTGTTAGGGATTAAAAGAGTACACCGTCTCAGCACAACGACGGAGATACTCGATGTTCTCCCCGTACGAACATCGAACGCGGGTCTTCTGCCTGAGTTTTAGATTTGTGTATTTGAGTATAGAGAAGCATATCGACCCAATAACGGTGACAGTGCAGGGATAAAAGCGAGACAGACAGACAGACAGACAGACAGACAGACAGACAGACAGACAGACAGACAGACAGACAGAGACAGACAGACAGACAGACAGACATAAATTACAATAGGAGAGAAAGGGGCTCTTGTGGTCTACATTACAGATGTAGATAGTTCAGTTTTAAGCCAGGATAAATGAAAAAAATGTTATGCAGTGGAGCAACACCAGCAGCAACAGCAGCAGCAATTGCCACAATAAATGATGGCGCGGAAGACCCATCAGTTCCACATTACGTCCCACTCTACAAAATCGTAACACGATCTATAATAGATAAAAAAATAGGCGCATTTCCCCTTCCTGAAGACTCTGTAATAGAGATTGGCCACCCAGATTTTTTTCTCGCAAGCTGACTCGTTCTTGCCCCCGTTCTTATTTGCGAACTTCCATGCTGTTCACTAGGTCATATAATAATCTTCTCATCTATCAGAAATCTTGTGCTTTCAACTTTCATTTGTTTTTACGTGTCATGACTTCACTCGTAAGGGAAGAGCGACGCACCAAATCTCCACGTCCGTCAAGCCTTTTTCTTTTTCTTTTTTTCTTTTTTTCTCAAACAAAAAAAAGGAGGGGGTTATTTCTAGCTGAGCTCGTCTAATGCTTCTGTGGCCCAGTGCCCTCAATGCTTCAGAAGTGTGAGGGGAAATACTGAAAGAAAACAGAGAAAGAGAAAGGACAACTGCTTTCTTCAATACAGGGGAAGCACTAAAGTGTTTATCTTGATACTTCAAGACATGCTTGCTCCAAATACCACCGACGTTCGTACTGTTGTTGGGAAGAAGGTATCCTTTACGGAAAACAGAGGTGGAGAAAGGGGATTTTTGGTTTTCATAGCTCCGATCTGTTCAGTGTGAAGAATGGAAGGTAGGTTGAAGGGAGTCTGTTAGATCGCTTGTCTCGTGTAACGAGAAGTTAATTGGTATTGTCTTACTTAATGCTCTGATTCAAGAAGAGAGAGAGAGAGAGAGAGAGAGAGAGAGAGAGAGAGAGAGAGAGAGAGA
>NW_004797293.1:213142-216549 GCF_000002075.1 Aplysia californica | reverse complement strand
CCCTAGTGTCGATTTTTTGCAAATATTTCCATTTATGGATTGTGAGAAGTAACTCATTTTGTCAGCCTTTCAGGGCGAGAAGTAAGACGAATAGAAATTCAAACATAAGATTTACTCTTTAAAAGGCTATTTAACTCCTCCTTTAGAAGTTTCAAAAGGCACACAAAACACTCAACCTATTAACGTCAGTTTATTACTTTTATTTCATCCAATCGTTTCCTCAACAGACACACGTTGTTGCAGCCTGTTAGATAGATCTACACTACTTTGATTAAGACGAAATAAAACAACTTGTTTTTGAAACTACTTACATTTTTAACGACTTTGCGCAATTTGAATCTTTTTGTGTTTATAATATGGTCATAGAAAAATGATTTAACACAGACAGGACTTTGTCCACAGTGAGCGCAAGTGAACAGACCATTGTCTTGTCTTTCGCTTGGCACGTCATTTGAGGGAAGTCGACCTGAATGCCAGTCATATACGTCAATGTATGGTTATTACTGTATTAAATAATATGTGTATTAATTTTACAGCGCACACATAATGTTCATTGAAAGGAGCGTTAGGAATTCCAAGAATCTGTACTGAAGAATCTGTACTGAAGAATCTGTACTGAAGAATCTGTACTGAAGAATCTGTACTGAAGAATCTGTACTGATTACTCTGTAAATTTATATATTTCTATTATATGTTGTGCCTATGCATCCTGTATTGTGATTTTATTCTGGATTTTTGTACTATTTATTTTCACTACGAAATATTGTAGTGATTAAAGCGATTTGATAAAAAACAAAAAACAGTCAAACAAAAACTAAAGCAAGGAAACAAATCAAAACAAAACATAAAACAATAAAAAAGACCCACAGAGACGTCCAAACATCAACTTAATAATAATATAATGGTATACATCTGTTCGCGTTCGTATGCTGACTACGATTCGAGTCGAATATTAAACCTCGTGAAAGATGAAAAAAAATCATTTGACTCACAATTTCATTTTTTTGCAACGTGGAGAAATCAGGAGCTCATTAAAATTATCAAATCAAAATGACTGACAGAAATTTTTTGCCCGATTCTCATTTCGTTTTATTATTTTATTTTGCTTTTCACCTTTAATGTCCGTTTAAAACGCATGGTATATTTTCATTTTACTTTTTAAAGAAACGTTGATCAAAGACATAAAAAGTGAATTTGCAGTTGCTAAGGACACTCAAGCATTTTTTAGAGTTCACCAAAGTTTGGCGGTCATTTTCTCGCTAATTTGACCTCTGACACAAGACGACCCCACACCTTAAATGAGGCCCTGTTCGACAGTGACCTGACAAACTATCATTTTCAACAACAGACGAACCTGCTCTAACGGCTACCAGTGTAAGACAATTAGGCCTTCCTATACAAACTGCCACTTCCCATTTCCCCCTCACATTTTTTGTACATTAAAACGACACTGAGTTTGACATTCACCTGCTTTAAACGATCAATTTTATCTTGTACAAATGACGGCTGTCTCAGATAATGTAGACCGCACTTTAAGAATAAAAAACAAAACAAAAAATGAACATGAAATTGCGGTGCCGTAAAACTCTTCCTAAACTAAACTTGAACAAGAAAAGGTAGTTAAATTTACACAAGAACGCGATAAATACTTGTTCGGAAGGTAGCTGTTGGTCCTGATTCCGCCAACATTTTGGTCATAAATACTGGAGTGACGATACAGAGTGTTCTATATAAATATATATGATAAAACAACTGCTTTTTCTCACCTGGGAGTAATAAAAAACGAATTAAACCTGAAATAAAGATAGGTAAATACCAGAACTTTGTTTACTAGTGATCACAATGTCAGACTGGACATAAAGATATCGCTTAGGAACGTAGTATTAGAAAGAAAAAAAAACAACAACAAACCTCAACCCCCCCCCCCCCCCTCCCGAAAAAAGTATGTACTCCTACATAAAAGAGTGCTATGACGTAACTCTACTCCTTTGAATGGCCAGAACGGCAAGCATTCTATTATCAGCTCTTTCTCTGTCATTGTGTTTATTATTATGGGCCTCTTAACGTATTTATCAGAGCACCAAAAGTGGGTCGTTCCTCTCTGCCTCCCGTATTAACTCTCACCGACTGACCCCAAAATTCAACAGATGGCTTGTCGTTGGTCGAGATAGAGTCATCTTTCTGCCAACTGCTGCTCACACCACCCGACTCACACTCTCGCTCGCCCCGTGAGACGACATGATGCCGAGGGCTAGCGAAGATTGGCGCAGATTATCATTATAGAGGTGTAATGATTAGAGGCAACAGCTCAAGCACTTTGAAGACAACCAATACGAAATTAATTCTGGCGTGGTCTAGTTTCGTTCGGCTTTAATAATGATGATAATGATATAGGGCGATGCGCGAAACAAGTGGGTCATCTGATTCTCCTTCTATTTTTTTGAAAGCTTTACGTCCTGCACATAACAACTACGCCATTTCGGTTTTTCGTGATTGCTTTTTTAATGTTGGTATTTTACGTTCCCATCGACACAGTTTAGATAATTTAGGCTCCGGGTTTCGATCCTGCCTGTCAGAGCTAACTCGGGCTTAGATAGATACAACGCTCTAGCAGAAAGATCGAGATACTTGATAACAATTTTTTCCAACTAGGGAATTGAACTCAGGTGTTCTGCATGCGATGGCGAAGCGTCAAACCACGGTGGCTTGTTTTCGATTTAGCACTGTACTAGCAAGATGTGTATGATGTGGGAAACAATGATATGTGTCACAACGTGGTGGAATCATTCGCTCGTCAATTTTTTGGGAATACGGGGTTATTAGCGTCATCTTAAAGCCGGGTATTTGCCTTCCTTTTGGAGAAAAAAATATCCATCTACGTTCAAAAGAAGTAGAAATATTTGCGATTGAAGGACGTCAGGGTTGCCTGGTTTCAGAGGTAACATTAACGAGAAAATGGCCACCAAAGTCTGATAACTTCCATAGCCTGAGAGTCCTTGGAAACTGAAAATTTACATTTTGTGCCTATAATCAAAGATTCTAAAGTCAAATCCACAAAAAATGTGTTTTAAATGGACATGAAAGATGTTGAGTCAAAGAAAAAATAAAAATAAAAGAAAATTGCTCATTAGCGAAAAAGTTGCTGATTTGATTATTTCATTACTTTGACGAAAGCCTGATTTCACCACGATGCCTCTCATAAAAATGTCGAAATATTTATCGGATTTGAATCTCCCGACCCTCCTAGTGTAGAGCCAATTCGTCAACCGGTTGCGCTACATTGTGTCTGTAGATACTTCTTGAACGAAATTAGCTCATTGGTAGAAGAACGGGAGTGAGATTGAGAGACAGAGAGAGAGAGAGAGAGAGAGAGAGAGAGAGAGAGAGAGAGAGAGAGAGAGAGAGAC
>NW_004797293.1:204576-211308 GCF_000002075.1 Aplysia californica | reverse complement strand
AGAGAGAGAGAGAGAGAGAGAGAGAGAGAGAGAGAGAGAGACGTAAAGCAGAACTTCAGCAGTTTGTCGTCGCACACCGCAGATCCACGTTTGATCTCCACCCATGCTTCGTGGTCTTTCTGCTGAGACGTTGTATTCATTTCAGCCTGGGTTGGCTCTAACAAGAAGAGGAGAGATGTACATGTTCCGACTGCAGTGACCCAACACAGTGGAAAAGTAAGACAAGTAAGAAGAGTCGAAGCTCGCGTTTAGATGAATCAAATAGTGTCGGTACCTACATTACAACTATCTAATAAAATGCATTCATGTACATAATTACGTATATCGTGTTGATCTACAATATGTAAGATCAATACATAGATATTCGTCATGATTCCTCGTAGATAGATAAATTCAATCTAGCTGTTCCAACCGTATTGCAATGATATAACGGTTTGCTTCTGACGAGAAGATATTGGTATCAGCACGTTCAAACAAACGAAAAGGAGAACTAGATAAATAAATAACAAAACGCACATATAAGAAGAAAAGAACTATTCTAACTATGAAAAATAAACACATTCCTCCCGTCACAACCCATTTAAGGTTCAACCTTTAAAAAATAAAACAAAACAAACCAAGACAAAACAAAACAAAAATGAACAACTTTCTATCGATTTTCTTTGAGGATACTCGATGTGTCTTGTACACCGGCAGAACTCGCCGACTTGTAAGTAACTGAATCGGTCAGGTCGCCTATAGCGACTGTCATCTTCACTTGGGCGACCAGAGAGCTCACCGCTACCGCCTGTTGCTGGCTGACAACCGTAAGCCTGGGAATTGGATGATTAAACTGGGTCACCAGATTCCTTGTTCTTCTTTTTTCAGCCACTACTTCCATCCTCCCTTCATCCCCCCCCCCGGCCACACACACACACACACACACACACACACACACACACACACACACACACACACACACACACACACACACACACACACGCACACAGACATACACACACACACACACACACACACACACACACACACACACACACATATACGTGGCGCGCGCACACACACACACACACGCGCACACACACACACACAACACACACACACACACACACACACACACACACACACACACACACACACACACGTGGCGCGCAGATACACTCTTTTTCGCCCTCCAAACTGCGCCAAGCCCGTTCTTTTGTTTTTTCTCCAGTTTTTCTTCCTCTTCAAGCTTCCATCTACAATTCGATATGAGTATTTCCTGCTTTTCTCCGTCCTTCTGTTCCAACTCCTTCGTTCTGTCCATCACTCTTCTGATAGTTTTACACTAATCTTCATTTAGTTTTCATTATTCTTTTCTTCATTTCCTTTCCTATTTCTTTAGCCTTTTCTTGCTTCGCGTGTATTTCATTTTGTCTTCTCCTTTTCCCCGCCTTCCTTCTTCCGTTGTGTAGTCGTGATCTGTATCACATAGGCAGCTGTGGTGGAGCGGTAAGGCGCTTAGACGTTGTACCCAGGAGACCCGAATTCATTTCCCGAGTGGGGAGACATTTGTTCGTGTTTCTCGGTCTTTTGCTGGGATGTTGTATTTCACTCAGCACAGATTGTACCTGATAGGTGGGGCTGTAAAAATAACCAGGCAAAACAAAAAGCAACAACCAAAACAAAACAAAAACTAACACCCTCTAAAAGTACCCAAACAAACAAACAAAAAGGTTTTTGTAATAACTACCTAAGCAGGCCAGTTTATTCCAAATTATCATTTCAACACCTCAAGTCTGTGGCTCAGGACTTCGAAGAAGGAAAACTGGAGCCAAAAAGCCTGAATCTCAGCCACAGAATTGAGGTACAATCCTACACCGCGCACTATTGCAAAAGTCCGGCTCACCATGGAGGGCGCTATTTAACTCAGTTTGAGTCCCATGTTCGATTCAAGCGAGACTGGTGTTTTTGCTTGTCGTTCGGGCGTAACTGCGCACACCATAAGGCGCACACACGATGGTATTACTGAGTTAGAAAAGCAGCGGCCATGACAGTGCGCGCTTTATAGAGTGATCAAAAATTCATGGAGCAATTTATTGCCAAAGATTTCCTAAACTGTAGAACATAGACTCTCCAGCTTGTGCACGATGACTTATACTTATATCAAATTGTCTTAACAGATGAATAGTCTTGTTAACACTCCGTTTGCTGCGTTCTGGAAAATTCCTTAATGAACACAATTTAAAAAATCAAAGTTGGTGGTTTCTACAGATTGATTTTAAAAGGGTTACAGCTGGGGCAATATCGCTTTTAAAAGCATCCGTCTATTTAAAAAAAATTGTGACAATATCTTTATTGAATGCATGATTTGAGAACTTTTAGTGAAAAATAAATGTGTTCACTATAAAATTAATTTCTTGTGACCATTTTGCCACTAAAAAGTGTCATTGGTGAGCTATGACGTAGGCCATGTGCGTATGCGAAAAATGTGTGAGAAGCGGGAAGTGCTGTGAACAAATTTTTCGAGTGAAGGATGATATTGTATTTTATATTAGTTTATGAAGGAAAGCTTTTTAATCTAGCCTCAATTGCTGTTGCAAAAATATAATTTCGTTAAGGCAAATTGATACAAACTGATGTGCAACGTACGAATGACGTTAATTCACCCATTAAAGAGATGTATTGTGAGGATAAGTTTTGCCTCGAATTTTTGACCGCATTATAGGAGTAACAGTTTATGTTCTCATCTTAAACGTAGACAGATTAAAAACGGTTTATCACAAGGACTGGCACAGGTATTCAGACTCGAGTCCGAATAGACAAATATTATTTTCGGACTCTGAATAGAGTCCAGCATGACGTCCGTTCCGACTTCAGACCCTTGTTCCAAATTATTTCAGCATTTATGAAAATTTGTCCGAATATAATGATAACAATCGAGACCTGAGCTTTATATCCAGCTACTAGATCCATCTAAACTGGCCCTCCCTGCATCATTAGTATGAACTGATCAACCAAGTTGAGTTGACCTTGTCGGGGGCAAAGTTAATTACGTCGAGCAATGAAATTGCGCGTAGCGATTACGCACTCTCGGTTTGCTGTGGGATGAGGTGTTGGGAAGAGGCCACGGCTGTCGGTTTTGTTCCATGTGATTAAAAAAAAAATCACATGTATTATAGAAAAACTATAACACACAACAAAATGAAATTAAACACGTGGAAAGACAAACGGTGGTGGAAGTAATGATGATGCTGTAGTGGTGGTGGAAAGACCCTGAGTTGTCAGTTACCGTGTACTTAGACACTGCCATTGGGTAGATCTAATGAGAGTGCAGTCTTTTGACTTATTACACAGTCCTAGTAGGCAATTCTAGTTCTAATTCTGGTTCTACGTAAAATCCTCGGACGACAGTTATATAATAATATTAGGTAACCTCCTCACGTTCACATAAGCCACTTAGAAGCTGAATCCGAATAAATAAAACTTTTTTTCGGACCCGAGTCAAAACAGATAAAACCCATATTTGGACTCGAATCCGAAAAGATAAAAATTATATTCTGACTCGAGACCAAATAAAGCTGGCCTTTTTAAAAAATCGAGTACCTGTCATTCTACTGAGATTTAGTATCCCTCTCAGCCCTGGTGGCCCTAACAGGAAGGGAGAGAAGCCCACCTCCTAAACGATCTAAGTTATGTCGAAGATGGTCTAAAACATATTATACATAAAAAGTCCTTCCCGAAAAAGGACCCAGCAAAGTTGTCAGAGAGCACAAAAGATATCTGAAATAAACCAAGTTCAGGGACATCGCTTTGGAGAATTGAACGAATACCATTAGGGTGATTGTAATACAGTAAATGGAAGCCAAACACAGCCTATTTTAAAACCTGTAATAAGCTTTAGAAGTATCTATCTACCTATCTATCTATCTATCTATCTATCTATCTATCTATCTATCTATCTATCTATCTATCTATCTATCTACTTAAGCTTGTATGTGGCCTATACCCTGCCAGGGGTGAAAGGCACTGATGATGATGATGATGATGATAATGATGATGAAGATCTACATACACTGACCATTCTCAAACTGAACATAGTTACACCCCCACCCCCACCGCTCAAGCCTCTCAGTAACGGAATTCGCAAACATTAGCACCCGTCTGTAACACTGACCATGAAGGACTGGTTAAGCCTCAATCAGACTACGTAGTTCAGCAGCCCAATGACAGACCCCGGGGAGATTGCACGATTTGTTCCCATGGGGCGGGCTCATCAAGAGACAGAGAGCAATTCAAAGTTCATCTTTAAGTGGGGTCAACACTAGACCAACTAGATCTACATGCATAAACAAAAGGAACCCAAACATGCCTCCAATGATTATTCAGTCTTCCAGAACGTACGAGTGTCTACTTACATTTAAGATAGCTTTGTGGTCAAGAGGTCAGTGAACGCTTTTCAGATCAAATCGTCCGTTTATTTAGATGGTCAGTGTGATGTGATTTTCTCCAAGTCATATTTAACCCAAGACAAACGGACGTTATAGTACGAAAACTACTATGTTATTTAACAATCGTTGGGGTAAATCATTAACTTTCGGTTTTAAGAAAGTCAGTTAACCCACTACCAGCCAAAAAATTAGTTTATTTGATTTTTACTTTATAGGATAGACTCTATTTCTCCCTTGGCACGCATATCATTGATGAACATTTTTTTTAACAGTCCGTTCCTTCTGTCGCTGAGCTAGTCAAGACTACATGCAAAGAGGCAACTCGATTATCATAAACACCCAACGACATCACTTCTAGCAAATGTTCACAAGAGGTCAGTTTAATATTTTCTTAATAATCTATGTTATACTGGCATTAATATAACCACCCCCCCCCCACCTTTCCCCCTTTTCCCCCTCACCAACATGCACCTGAATAAACTCAAATAAAAGCTTGCGCAATTCTCTCAGGAAAGCTGTCCCACTGGCCTTGAACTAGATAAAACTAACTCATTCGTTCATTGCCCGCTTTTTAATTGGCCACAATTTCCTGTCCAGTGTTCCCCAGAGAGGTTTACAGAGGAGACCACAGAGTCGAGAGAGGTCAATTACTCATGATTTGCTTTGTCCTGTACACCCCCCCCACCCCATCTTCCCCACACACTCCCAGATGTCTTTCTTTGTAAACGAGAGAGCGAGAGAGAAAGAGAAAAAGAGAGGGAGAGAGAGGGAGAGAGAAAGAGAGAGAGAGAGAGAGTGAGAGAGAAAGAGAGAGAGTGATAGAGAGAGAGACAGCGAGAGAGAGAGCGAGCGAGAGAGACATAGAGAGAAGTGGAGATAGATAGAGGGAGGGGGAGACATAGAGAGAGGAGAGAGAGAGCAAGATAGAGAAGAAGAGGGAGAGAGAGAGAGAGAGAGAGAGAGAGAGAGAGAGAGAGAGAGAAAGCAGGGTCAGCTAGATAAAATCAGCATAGGCAGTGTTGAAACAGCCTGCCTTCTAAATGACCTTAACATAGTTGATGGTTACTTAAAACATCCACAGTTACAGTTACCATTATAATTATATCTAACACGGCAGTTCGATCTTCCCAGAGAAAGTGGCGAGTTCATCCATCATAAATACAACTCACTTGGGAATGAAACAAATCTCGGCTGATAATGTACTTTGTGAAATGAGTGTCCTTTTTCTTGACTGATACCTCTATAAATAGAACAATCCTAGGATTGCAGCTTCGATAAGCTTGGGGGGATCATGGGGTTAGATATTTTGTCAAGAATGGGGAAATCATTGGGTGAGGAAATCAATATCTACGAATAAATATTTGCCCTACGAAACCTTACAGATAAAACGATCAGCTAGAAGAGAGGTTCATCAAAATGTGCGGCAGCAAGGGAGTCAGGCGTTGATGAACTTGATCAAATACTCGTCGTTTTGTGAAAAATGTACTTTTAAGAAATACTTTCACGACTGAAATGAATCTTGAAGCTCTAACATTAGTCTGCACAGCAGACCATATAGCCAAACAGTCTTTTAAAAAAAATGAAAATAATAATATGTTATATTTTACACTACTATGCACCACACGTTTTACCATAGGCCTATGATTGCACATTGCTATCTGTGGGTTGCAGTTGGCAGGTGTTCTGGTGTGGTTTACTCCTTTTTTTCCTATCAAAGTTCCATCGTCCTTATCTCTCGTCTTTCTTTCTTTGTGTTCTTTCTTGAAAGACCTCTTATCTTCGGCACGTATATCCCTCATTGTGCTGCAAGTGCCGTGAAACTCTTACTAAAACAAAAAAAGTATTACTTTATCTGAGTGGTCTACGAGTTTTCAAAAGGCTCAAAATCCTGCAGGCTCAAACTTCACTATTTATAATGCATTTTGGGCCGCTGAAATCGAAAATAACTTTAAAATGTGACGTCTTAGTCTAAATTCAAGTCATTTGGATGTTTATGATCGGCAGAGAAATAATCAAAAGGTGGACTTGATGTTTCCTGGTTTGCTTTAGTATTCAAGTTTGGTGCATCCATTTTAATGGGTCAATAAAGATCTGCTAAAACCGCTAGGACTCCTTTTACCCCGACAGATAGATAGATAGATAGATAGATAGATAGAAAGATAGATAGCTAGATAGATAGATAGATAGAAAGATCGATAGAAAGATAGATAGGTAGGTAGGTAGGTAGGTAGGTAGGTAGGTAGGTAGGTAGGTAGGTAGGTACGAAGGTACGTACGTAGTTAATACATACATACATACATACATA
>NW_004797293.1:202623-204035 GCF_000002075.1 Aplysia californica | reverse complement strand
GGGGAGCACAGCAGTAGAGAAAACTAAGAAAACAAACATTTTTTTACAAGATCATCCAACAAGGAAAACACCTCAAGCCAAACAAAGAGATTGACAAGAAGAACAAAGAATATTGCCAAAAACAGCTGGAAAAAATGCGTCGTACACAAGAACACTCACTCCATCATCAAAATCCAAATACGGACAAGCTTTCTGGGGAATAGCCCGAATCTTTCCTCTATCATCTATTTTTAGCTCTGGCGAGAGAATAAAAATCGGTTGCCGCAGGGGTCGCTGGCAATCCTTTCAAATTCCCGGCTCCTTCTTCGCCAAAAAGAAAAGGAGCGAGGCGTTTAAGCAAATGTCTCCTAAAATAGCTATCCGAGATCGAATCATAAAGTTCCGCTCTCCTCTCCCTATCGATTGAAGGAAACCCTACAAAAGTTAAAGTGGGGTGCACGCTGATTTATTGGACAGGTCGAATCTGAGAGATGCGATAAGATTATTGTCTTTTTGTCTTGTTTTTGTTTTTAAAGGTAGTTGATTTTACGCCTCCATTAACACAATAAATTATTTAGATAATTTATGAGGCAGGCTTCGACCCAACTGCCGGAGACAATGGGTTTATATTTATATATATCTTTTTGTTTTCGGTTAATTAAATGTAGGAGTTTCTACGTTCCCAATGGCACATCTTGATAATTCGGGATGTGCGCGGGTTTCGTTCCTTCTGCAGGGGCAACCGGGGATGAGAGGGATACAACGCCCCTGTAGTGTAACCGGACGCTCATATATAATGACCTTATGCAGTTGCGAGAGCCGTAAAACCACTTCTAAAACAAAAGAGTTACCGGACTACTTGATAAAAATCCACGCCTCCTCCCGATTGGGAATCAAACTCGGGTCTTCTGCGTGCACGGGCAAAGCGCATTGATACTAAACAAGAAGCCGGTTATATCGTCCCTCAAAACACGTACTAGCGTAAGCCATATTATTTTGTTAGTTTTGCACGAGAGACGTTTAAAGATATAGGCGATTTTCACCATCCCACTGAGGCGTCAAATGTCCGATCCTGCCCTTAGTATTTTGACATAACGTGTGTGGGCGAAATACTTTTCAATTGGCTAGAAGCATCTTTGTGAGAATAGTAAGGTTTTAACAAAACCCCCAAGAAATCTGGGTGAACCGCACCGACGTGGTTTACATCCCCATTGACACGTTTTAGATCATTTAAGACGCGTGTCGGTTTAGGTTTTACTCTGCGGGGTATTCCGGAGTGAGTGGGAAACCTGCACACTTGTCCACCAAAGCAGAAAGAATAGCCTTTGATCTATTTATGGTAGGAGAACGAGACACAGTTAGATAGATAGATAGATAGATAGATAGATAGATAGATAGATATATAGACAGACAGACAGACAGACAGACAGACA
>NW_004797293.1:200497-201659 GCF_000002075.1 Aplysia californica | reverse complement strand
CACACACACACACACACGCACACACTCCTTCTTTTTTGTGCTTCCTACTCTCTTGTAACATCTCTAATCTCCGGCAATTTCATGGTCTTATTGTGTTGCATGTGCTTTTTTCACTGCGCCTTTCTCAGCAAATCTAGAGGACATACCCCAAAAAACCGGTAATACCACGCTCAATCAGAATCGAACCCGCGTCTCCTGCGTACACTATCAAGGAACTTTAGCTTCGCGGTTACCGATCGGATCTAGAAAGTCAGCACGATATTTTTTCACACGCGTTTCGCCCTGATTTGACAAGATCGAGGAGTGATGGGAATCTCCCCCCGAGTAGGCGCGTCCCAACACCGCTACTAATTGGCAGCGATATGTGTGTGGCATCGCAATGAAATCAGGCGCTCGTCACAATAATGAAATCAATGACGCTGACACTTTCCTGCCTTTTGGGCAATTTTATTGATTATTTTTTTTTTTTTTTTTTTTTTTTTGGGGGGGGGGGTCTCTGTTTCTTTTCTTTTCTTTTCTTTTCTTTTCTTTTCTTTTCTTTTCTTTTTCTTTTTTTTATTTTACCGAAAAACAGTAATGAAAGGCACATAAAATGTACTGTAGCAGTTTCCAAGGACACTGAAACTTTGAAAGCCATCAAACTTTGGGTGCTATTTTCTAGCTTTTTTTTTACCTATGCCAACTGGTGACCCTGACCTCTTTCACTTACAACTATTTCAACTTCTATTCAAAATAAATGGGCAGTATTTCATCAATAACAAGACTAATTAACAAGCTTTTACTGGATACCAATGATCCCATATGCCAAAAAACTGATGAGCGCCTGATTCCACCGTGCCGCGACACATGGTGATTATTATCTTCATGATTAATCCTTCTTAATTGAAATGCATCCCCACCCCTCTTGAAAAATTGAAGTGTAAGTCATTTTCTCTAGACTACAAGTCTCTTAACCAAATGCCTTCCCATCTCGAGACTGTCTCTATTGTATGTAGGTGTTTATTTTACTACCCTATCGACACATTAAGAATTTTTAGGCGGCGTGCTTTGATTTTGCCTGTCCTGGTCAACAAAGGCTTAACGGGATACCACTTTCCAACAAAATGACCCAGATACTCATTTAAAAAAATGAAAAACTCCTCATCTCTTCCCCCTTCTCCCC
>NW_004797293.1:197009-198384 GCF_000002075.1 Aplysia californica | reverse complement strand
GATAGATAGATAGATAGATAGATAGATAGAGAGATAGAGAGATAGATAGATAGATAGATAGATAGATAGATAGATAGATAGATAGACAGAGAGAGATAGATAGAGAGATAGAGAGATAGAGAGATAGAGAGATAGAGAGAGGTAAACATTCTTTAAGTTTTACAATGCAAGTCCTTTTGCTATGCAATAACTCTTATTTTTAGCATTTGTGCACGAAAGATAACATTTGCACTCACTGAATTAAATCCTCCGTCCCTTCCCTACACATAGAGTAACGAACTATCGTGTTTTAATAAGAAGACGTATGTAGATAAATATAACTACGATATATCGGATATTTTACATTTCCGACTCGGCACCATCAAGCCTTGACAGTGAAAAGGTAACGACCGCCTCTTGCAATGACGTAGAAAAGCCATTACCATTGACTTGTACGAGGTTAAATTGAATATCAAATCAGTACAAGTATAATAAGCCTCCTTCAATTACAAAGACGGCAGTTTTTAGCCCGCAAATGACTTTTCCGCTCTTGTTTCGTGTACATTTTGATCTGAGTTTTCCCGAAGCGTCTTTGCAAACAAAACAAACAGATCCGATTTAATGCGGATATTTATTAAGAGATAACAATGCATTTGCCTGTCCCTGAAAACGCATCTAGATCATAATATCTTGATGGTAAAATATTCGAGGCTTAACATAATATTGTTCAAAAGATGCGCGCCAAAGTAATTAGTTAATATTACAAATGAATAGATTAGTGTGATGGGGAATGTTATACGCATTTCGTTATAAATACATCCTCCCTCTGTGTCCTGACTTTACGGATACTCAGATACATGATATCAGCCAAGAGGTATTGTTTATTTTAGTAAGAGGTTTACGACACTTGCAACACAATAAGATCATATAAGTGCGAAGATTAGAGGTGTTACCAGAGAGTAAAACAGACAAAAGAAGGAGGAGAGAACTGATGAGGCCGATAGATGTCAGATAGGGAAGAAGGAGCAAATCACAGCAGAGCCCCCGCCATCCACCCACAGTACATGAGGTATAGATGTTCGTTTTAGCAACTCAAAAAGTTCATTTAGACATTTAAAACAGAAAACGTTCAAATACAAAACTGCCGTTTTCTGTTTTAAATGTCTTTCAACGATACTGCATGCACCTATTTATAGTGAATGCATTGCGATGCTCACTATGTGACTTTTTTTTTCTTGAAGAAATGTTTATACATATTATATATAATACTATGTATAACGTGCACACATATCCATCGGTTTTCAAGAAATGATATCTTTATTAAAGTTATATAATGTGCATTGAGCATTTTTCTTAAGAAAATGAAAATGCGCAGAATAAATGCTTTTTAGTACTA
>NW_004797293.1:192519-196683 GCF_000002075.1 Aplysia californica | reverse complement strand
TTATTATTATTATTATTATTGTTGTGATCATTGTTGTCATTATTATTGTAAGAGTAGTGACTCGTAGTCTACAAGGAGATAAACTTCTCTATTTTGTTAAGTTCATTCACCTGTACTATGCAAAAGAAGACCACAGTTCACCGTTTTAAGCAAATGAGGAAAACCCAAGACCTTTTTGGCATGAAAAGGCTTCAGTCTGCTCAGTCAAGGCAGGTCAAAATTCCCAGAAAAAAAAAAGAATTTGTCTAAAGACGTTAACTGCACCGAACGAACCTTGCACCAGAATCGAAAAGATTTCCTCTAATACGGGGTGCCCACTATGGCTGGATCGGGCCGATCGCCCGACTCGATCGCCTGAAACTGAAAACAAACACGTTTGTTTTTTAGATGATCGCCCGATCGGCCGATCCCAGCCGTAGTGGGCACCCCGTATAAGACAGAACCATCCGAGGGAGGAGTTGAAAAAAACGAAACATGAAGAAATCCCCAAGCCTATCCCAAAAACCTTATTTTTGATTTAGGAACCCACTGCATGAACGGGAGATCACACCACATTAGCGGATTAATACAATAACCGGATTTTTAGAAAATCGAAACACATTAGGTAACGGCTGTTGGAGGATATTTACACATGCGGCTGTTTATTAAATCTGCACTTCAGACAAACATGTCTTGTAAAAGTGCAGCCGAACTACAAGGGGCATTCCTATGACATGCACGCAGTTGACTCAAAAGACAGTTCACATTTGTCCGATTTTTATATAATTTTCATTGTGTCAATGTCAACAACTTCTCCGGCCAGATCTGTCAAACTGAGTCTGCTGAAATCTTAACAGTTTCATTCCCAGAGACCAATCAAGCGTGGTTATTTTATTGATTAATAAATTGATTAATTAATTTATTTATATTACGATATTAGGGCATTAAATTTGTTATGTCTGTTGTCCCCTACACTACAAGGCCTACAGTCGACCTGATCTAAAGACCACCTGTATAAGACATTCACTTGTACAAACAGACACACGCCATAACCCCCCTTGCTTATTTATTTTACTTTACAATGATACTGTGCAAGACGGCCACCTGTCTAAGACGGTTAATTTTCTCTGATAGCCATCATAGATAGTTTGGACTGTGCTTGTGTTGTTCGTGTCGTAAAACTCTTATTAAAGGTTAACTGTCGTCCCGTTGGTACAAGATGATTGATGTGAAATGTTGAGACGAACTCAGAAACAACTAAAAAGGCACGTCATTTTTAATAGAAGTGTTTTATGCCCCACGAACACAATTTATACAAAGGTAGGATTCCGACCTTGTCTGTCAGGGCCAACACGGGCTGAGATGGTTACATACATATTATTATGTATCAGTGAAAAATGGTGAAATGGTATGAGTTTCACACCCCTATCAACACTATTATGTTATTTAAGAGGCGGGACATAACCAAGTGGGAAGTTCGTGTAAAGTGCCTTTCCCAAGGACACAGCGTCGGAC
This sequence comes from Aplysia californica, assembly GCF_000002075.1. Classification (NCBI taxonomy): domain Eukaryota; kingdom Metazoa; phylum Mollusca; class Gastropoda; order Aplysiida; family Aplysiidae; genus Aplysia; species Aplysia californica. The sequence continues at coordinate 195,189 of NW_004797293.1, read as the reverse complement.
CGAGCTGAGGCTCGAACCCCCGAACCCCCAATCTCACGATTACGAGTCCGGTAGCCTAACCACTAGGCTACCGACGCCACTAGGTATCAGTAGAAAGACCGACTTACTGGGAAACAATATTCTCCCCAGTTGAAAATCGAAGTCGGGCCACCTGCCTACGACAGGAAAGCGTATGCCCCCAAAAAACACATACGCCAGCACGATGATGATGATGATGATGATGATGATGATGATGATGATGATGATGATGATGATGATGATGATGATGATGATGATGATGATGATGAAAAAGGTCACGTACCATGTTTTAAAAAACAGAGATAATAATCCACGTATTGAAAAAGAGACAAAATTAATCGTATCACCTGGCTTAAACCGAGTCCTCATAGGCAGTTCGCCTGAAAACTGATTAAATAGTAATATAATACTTTAATGTCATGCTTTAACAAATATGACCCGATTGAACCGATCCGACCCATTTTGTAAAATGTGCACTCTGTTATTCCAACTGAATCCACAGTAATACATTGATACAATGCTTTTACAAATCTGATCCGATTACACAGATCCGACCGATTTTGTGAAATGTGCACGCTGCTGTTCCAAGAAAGGGGCATGCAGTTCAAAGTGATCGCCGAGACAGCTTGTGTTGTCGTGCCAGTACGTGCGTTCGGTGAGAACTCAGTGGCCCCACCTTTATGTGGGTGTGAGTAAACAGAGGCGCGAAGATCAGTCAGACTGAGCAGAAAGGTGAAGAGTCATGATTGTAAACACGTTTACGCCTTGCTCGACACGATTTAGATCATTCCGATGGCGGACTGAGTCGGTTGTTCCTTTTATGGCCAACCCTGGCTGACTGAAAGGAAGTCACATGGATATAAGTACTACTACCACTTTTACTAATAATAATGATAATAATAAAGATGATGATGATCATGATCATGACAATGATGATGATGATGATGATGATGATGATGATGATGATGATGATGATGATGATCATGATGATGATGATGATGATGATGAAGAAGCCCTTGATCGGGCGAAACGTTGCACTTTTATAAAATGTTCTTGGAAATTCTACAAGTCTCAACCACATTTCTATTCCTTGCTGTTTAAAGTGATGATTATGATGATGATGATGATGGTGATGAGGAGGAGGAGGAGGAGGAGGAGGAGGAGATGGAGGAGGAACTTAACACATGCACGCGAGTAAAACCAGGTCGCCACTGTATAAATTTTAGCGCCCCTTTCAACATTGTCAGGTTCTGCACTCTGTGTATGGTTGGAGCTAATATGTGAGGCAGCGTGGTGGAATCAGGCTCTTGTCAAAATAATGATATCGAATAAAACAGCAGTTTTTTCCCTGCTAAGCAATTTTTATCAAATTTGTTTGTTTTGGCTCAACACCTTTTATGTCCATTTACAAACACATTCCTTTGAGGATTTCATCGAAAACGTTGTTTAAAGGTACAAAAATATAAATTTACAGTTTTCATGGACTCTCCAGCTTTAGAATTTACCAAGCTTTGGCGGCCATTTTCTTTCTAATTTTACCTCTTAAATCAGGTGACTCCCATCTCCTTCAATCCAAAATATCTCCACTTCTTTTGAAGATGGGTGGGTAATTTTTTCATTGAAAGCAAGACAATTGAACAAGCTTTAAGACGATACCAATAACTCAATATGCCCAAAAATTGACGAGAGTCTGATTCCACCACGTTGCCTCACATATTCTAATATTTTACACCATCCACATCACACATGTAGCTATAAGATACTACTTATTCAAAGCGTGTATTATGCAAACCACTCAGTCACTTGGAATATGGCATCAAATGAAATGTCCGGGGGAAAATTAAAATAAAATTATGAAAATGGTATAGGTTTAACGCCCTTATCAATACTGCTAGATTATTTAAGAGGCGCGGGACCTCTGAGTTTAACATCCATCTCCGAATGGGCTGAGCCAAGTGGGAATTTCGTGTAAAGTGCGTTTCCCAAGGACACAAAGTCGGGCCGAGCTGAGGCTTGAACCCCCGGACCCGCAATCTCACGATTACGAGTATGGTAGCCTAACCACTAGGCTTGAACCCCCGGACCCGCAATCTCACGATTACGAGTATGGTAGCCTAACCACTAGGCTTGAACCCCCGGACCCGCAATCTCACGATTACGAGTATGGTAGCCTATAACCACTAGGCTTTAACGAAGCCAAAAAGTTTTTAAAAAATGGAGACCGCGATGAGCTAAAGAAACCAACTAAAAAAAACCCCCAAAAAACCCACCAAAAAGAAAACAAAAGCAAAAACCACCAAAGGAAATAAAATGGAATGATCGTCGACATAAAACTGGTGTATTTTGAGAAACTTCCCGGATTTAGATTCAGCAATATAATTTTCCGCCCAGGCTTTATGTTGGCTTTCTTTTTTTTGCATGCCATGATGATGAGTTATACGGTGACTTGAATAATTTGTCTCCGAAATTTTCAGTTTTTTTTCTCTGCCCACTGTATCAGCCATGAAACAAAATGATAATATTATACTGACAGATGTTTTTCTTATGTAGCTGGAAATGACTCACACAGATAGTTAACTGTCTGACTGTCTGTCTGTCTGTCTGTCTGTCTGTCTGTCTGTCTGTCTGTCTGTCTGTCTGTCTGTCTGTCTG
>NW_004797293.1:190855-192336 GCF_000002075.1 Aplysia californica | reverse complement strand
ACTCTCTTTCTCTCTCTCTCTCTCTCTCTCTCTCTCTCTCTCTCTTTCTCTCTATCTCTCCATCGTCCGTCTCACTATGTTTCCCTCGATATGAGAGAGGTCAAGTGGGATCAGAAAACACGTTCCTATCGCCAAGTGCAGCAAGACTCACTCGCTTTGTGTTTATGACGCCTATGACGTATGGACCGATGTAATGGATAGACGGTGTTGTACTTTGGAGGCTGGCATTCACTGGGCAAATTAATTTACGGAGGAGGTTATTAATCGTTTTACAAAAGATAAGTAAAAAATAACCCGATATTTTTCGTGTCCTCCTCTACCGTTGAGAAAGAAGAACAACCAAAAGGGTGAAAAACTCCAGGTGAAAAAGAAAGAGGCCGCCAACCTCCCCCCCCAAAAAAAAAAATTAAAAAATTTTAAAAAATAAAAATAAAACAAAAATAAAACAAAAGAAGAAAAACTATATAGAATAACCCCCTAAAAAAAGGAAATTTTAAAATGTTTTGAATTTAAGAACCCCAACCCCTCCTAAAAAGATCTAACAACACAAGCTGAATAAAACCTAATGGGTTAAAAGCCTTGAACATTTCCCTCCATGAAAAATCCTGCAATCAATACGTCGCATTGGAGACACGAACCTGGGCCATTAGCTCCATAGTTCAGCATGATACCAACTGAGCTGACGGTTCCCTCAAATAAAACAGAAATAGGTACTAAAAAGCAAGCAAACCACAAAGTAAATTTCACAACCCAAATGTCCTATTGCAGATAGACTCAAATCTCTTTAAGATAAAGGGAAGCCCCATTCATTTTTTGGAGAAACAAATCTATGAATCACAGAGCATGGTACAAGGATAGATGACGACTAAATCCTCTATAAACAACTATGTTTCCTCACTCCGAGCTCGAAATAGAGCATTTTGTTTAGAAGGGTGGACATATCTGCTCTTGGGGACTCAGTCTCTCTTTCTCTCTCTCTCTCTCTCTCTCTCTCTCTCTCTCTCTCTCTCTCTCTCTCTCCCTCTCTGTTCCCCTCTCGCCCGCCACCTCCCCAAAGAAAATCTCAACAAAAAGATAAAGAAATTTCCTTCAACCAATGTAAAAATTATTTTTTTTAAATCCACAAGTCAATTTAATAGGTCACAAACAAAAACAGCAAAATACAAAAACAAATCAACCCCCCCCCCACTCCGAATTAAAACCAAACAAATAACCCCCTCCTCCCCAAGAAAGAAAGGGTAAAATTACAGAAACATGAAACAACCAAACTTCTGATGCAACATTATAAGTCCTGGTGCAAACTAGAGGAACATCTGATGCAAATTGAGAAAGGCGATGGAGTCAAGACAAGAATTAGGAAAGCCACAATTATTAGCGGTGGGAACTTTGATTGCTTGGCCTATCTTTGGAAGACAGACGCATCTGCAATGTGATTACACCTTAATCTAATTGCAGCAGCCAAAAATCTCTAGACGGCAGTG
>NW_004797293.1:184413-188708 GCF_000002075.1 Aplysia californica | reverse complement strand
TATCACATGGACAGCTAGAAAAACAAACGAAGACGTCTTGTTGAAGCAAATTGTAGAATACAGCTGGTGACGAATATACGAAAGCGACTGGCAAATTTCTTCGGACGCACAATGCGGAAAGAAGCATTAGAGAATATTGTAACAACAGGCAAGTTTGATAGAAAGAGAGGCAGAGGCAGACAGAGGGAAAAGATACTGGACAAGATGACAACATGGAGCAGCAAGAACAACAGACACCATTGCTCCAACGCAAGACAGAGTGAAGTGGAGGTCCATGATCGCCCACGCCAGTCGGCAAGGCACTGGATGATGATGATGATCTCCACCAACCAAATGCGATTTGTCACGTCACATAAGTTTCACATTGTGTGCAGACCACAAAAAGCGAGATTTTCCTCCAAGACAGAGACTCAAAGCCAGGTTGACAGCCTGCGGGCTGTATTGCTTATCAAACATTAAATATATGTGAGGCAGCATGGTGGGATCAGGCTCTCGTCAAAATAATCAAAGTGAAGAAACTTGCATTTTTCCGCAGGTTTGTGAATGTTTATACATTTTTTGTTTTTTGGCTGAACATCTTTCATGCCCATTAAAGAACTCATTTCTGTCTGGATTTTTCGAAAAACGTTGATAAAAGGCACAAAAAATATAAATTTTCAGTTACCACGGACTCTTAAGCTAAGGAAATAACTAATCTTTGGCGACCATTTTCTCACTAATTTTGCCTCTGAAAACAAGTGACCCCCACCTCCTTCTTTTGCAAATATCTCGACTTGTATTCAAGATAAATGGATATTTTTTTCATTCAAAAAGAGACATTTGAACAGGCTTTAAGATGATACCAATAACTCTACATGCACAAAAATTGACGAGAGCCTGATTCCACCACGCTGCCTCACAATTAGGTATTTTTACAAAGACAAAATTTGAATTATGCGGGAGTAGGTGGGCATCCAACCCAACCTATCAGGGTCAAGGCGGGCTCAGAGGGTTATATCATCCCTACATAAAGACTGAGATACTAGATACAATTCTTCCCACAAGGCATTCGAACCTGGGTCGCCTGCGTGCGTCAGCGAAGCACCTGACCACTACACCAAGTGAAGAAGAAGAAGAAGAAGAAGAAGAAGAAGAAGAAGAAGAAGAAGAAGAAGAAGAAGAAGAAGAAGAAAGAGACGGAGGAGGAGGAGGAGGAGGAGAAACTATAAACAACTCCAGCACTACAGCAGGAAAAACAACAACAATATGGACAAAAATTATAACAGCAACAAGATCATCAAAATAAATTCAGATAAACCAACAAACTAACAACAACAACCCAGGAAACAGCACCAACATAACATAATATTATTGATATTTATTTATCATGAATAATACGTTGATAAAAGTACATGATTAACAAACAAACGCACTTTCATGGTAAGTGAGAAGAGCAGTTCCGACACGTACATCCAAGCTAAAAGCTTTCCGAAGCTGCAGGAGAAAGGATACACCGAACAAAGTAAAAAACCCCCCAAAAAAACAGAACAGAAAAAAGGAGAGGAAAAACGAGGAAGGATGTGAAAGGCGATCTTTGTACAGATTGCTAAGACGATCGTTGCTCAAGATAACACCGCAAGTGCAGCTTTCATTTCAAGGGTAAACGTTTTTCCCTGCATTTTTTTCTGTTTCTCTTATTTTTGGTTTCTTTTCTCCAACCACTTGTTTTGCTAATCTTGAAGTTGGCTTTTTTTTTCTTTGGGGGGTTGGGGGAGGGGGTAAGATTTAAGACTTTTTTTTCTTCTCTATTCTATGAACGTATTTGCATTTATTACCACTTTCGAAAACTGGATTCATATTTTCTTAGCTTTTACAGCTTCGTTTCGAGTGATAATGCAAAAAAGGGGCTAATTTGCTCACTTCAAGTAGGAAATGGCATGGAGTTTGGTTGGTTAGACAATATCTGTTTTGACGGCGAGCGGGAAAAACGGTTGAAAAAAAGGGAAGGGGCAGGGGAAGAAGGCAGGAGAGACCAAGGGAAAGTGCAAGGAAAGGAGAAGAAGAGGAGGCAGGAAAGGGGGACATGATGGAAAAGGAGAAAGATGGGAGGTAGGATCGAGGAAAGAAGATTAAGAGAGGATTGGAAAGGATAAATAGGATTGTTTGAAAATGAGATACAAAGGAGATAATAAAGGAAAAGGACAAGAGTAAGGGTAGGGAGAGGAGAATAAAAGGGGTGGGGCTGGAGAGTTAAGTAAGAAGAAAAGCAAATGTCTGACTCATCCTAATACATTATGTATCATGCCAAGATATTATGGAATGGTGTTTTACACTCCAACAAGATGCTTTGGTCTCAAAAATTGTATTTAGCGGGTCTTTTCCTTCTACCTTTACAATGGCGTTGTGTAACCCAGGATGCCGTGTTTGTATCGGCTTGAGATATGATAACATAGACAGTTGTTAAAAAATCCTATCTGCAGATTTCTTAGATGTTCTAAATGCTAAACTGCATCATTCATCTTTCTTTATCTAGGCCCTAAGGGAGAAGAACTTTGAGTTCCTCTTCCCGATTTTTGGACAAACTTTTATTGTTGTTGATACACATTTGTGAGGTAGCGTGGTGGAATCAGGCTCTTGTCAATTTTTGGGCATGTAGAGTTATTGGTATCATCTTAAAGCTTGTTCATTTACCATTTTTTGTATAAAAGAAATATCCATTTATCTTGAATGCAAGTCGAGATATTTGAAAATGAAGGAGGTAGGGGTCACATTTTTTCAGAGATAAAATTAGTGAGAAAATGGCCTCCAAAGATTAGTTATTTCCTTAGCTTAAGAGTCTTTGGTAACTGAAAATTTACTTTTCTGTGCCTTTAATCAACGTTTTTCAGAAATATCCACACATAAATGTGTTCTTCATTGGGCATGAAAGGTGTTGAGCCAAAAAAAATAAAAAAAAATAATAGAAATTCACAAACCTTCGGAAAAATGCAAGTTTCTTCACTTTGATTATTTTGACGAGAGCCTGATTCTACCACGCTGCCTCATGTTTAGATCATAATTTAGGAAGTGGATTTCAACCCTGCCTGTCAGGCTGAGGGGAATGCAAGGTCCCAACAGAAAGACCGAGTTACTCGATAGGAATTCTCCCAACTTGGGAATCGAACTCGAGTCTTCTGAGCGCGAGGACACGGCGTTTAACCGCTTCACCATAGATGCTAGCATAAATTACGTCATAAAAATAGCAGGCGGGACATGTGTACAGTTTGCGTTGAAGCGATCTACTTTTCTCGTTGTGTCTAATTGCTACAACCACCTCTAAACAATAACACCATCAACAGTATCGTCGACAACAACAACAACAAAAACAACAGGAGCAATACATGCATGTATATATAATATATAATATATTATATATTATAGGTATATTATTGTATAATATGTTTCTAGTATTTCAATCTTTTCCCTTGAATGTAGTACAGATAATGTACCTAACTCACCCTAGGTTGGCATATTTTTACAGACTAGGACGCGGTAAACGTAGTCAGTTCATTATCATATTCCTAATCTCTTAATTAAAAAACGTCTGACCCACTGGCACGGGCGAAGTTTGTTAATTAGCGAAATTCCATGGACACGATATATACGCCACTGGACATGACAGATGTCATATTTGTGATGTCTTGCGATGGAAATAGTCTTTGGGGTATTTGTGGTGACGGTTGTGAACGCACGGATGTCAAACGAGAAATTAGGTCACATCGATGGAGAGAAAATTTTGTACTAATTATATTTGTCTATAAGGCGATTGAACCTGGAACTACATGTATATGACGTTATGTTGACCGCTGTTGTCTGTATGGCGTCCAGGGATGACATTGCGAAAAATATCAGAAGGGGAAAACGGGGTGGAGGTTGGGGACAGGGCCCGAGGGAGGTTCTTAATATGAATGATCTCTCCGCAAGTTCTTTTCTCTTGATTAACTGTGTTAGTTCAATGTCTTAGGAGAAATTTACCTTTTCAAAAAATACATTTTACTTTTATTATGAGCTTGGAGAAGTTTAGATTTTCAGTAATTTTTCTGACACGTTATTAAAAACTAGATCTACCCTTATGACAAAGTGATACACGAAGACCAGCGTGTTCTGAAAAGATCTGTTCTTTCCCTTTACTTTGTGGTTTCTGTCTGTTTGTGTTATTTGCCCCCCCCCCTTTCAACACACACACTCACACAAACACACACACACACATACACACATACACCCATTTGCACTAATTGACCGTCATTGTGTAATTTAACAATAATAATAATAATAGT
>NW_004797293.1:180979-182117 GCF_000002075.1 Aplysia californica | reverse complement strand
AGAGAGAGAGAGAGAGAGAGAGAGAGAGACAGACAGACAGACAGACAGACAGACAGACAGACAGACAGACAGACAGAGAAAGAGAGAGAGATATAACTTCCATCTTGCTGGGCACAGCCCAGGCCTGTGACAATCTGGGTCTGTGACAAACTAGCATGTTTCCTTGTCATATCCCAGAAAGAGAGATAGCAAATTGCTGGGTGTATTACTAAAGCACAATAATTGCAATAGTGCCGTTTTTATGCCCCCTTCGACACAATTGAGACCACTGCTTGACAACCTGATAGTTTTGGTAGGCGGTGAAGACCACCCAGGTATGCCTACCTTTTTGTATTATTTTATGCCCCGATTGGAAATACATGTACGACATGTAGATAGGCGATGCGAACTGTTAACTTTAGTCCCCTAACAGTGGCGTATGTGGGAACTGGCTCTAAAAAGATTGACAAGAATTGGTCTTCAGGATCTATGAGACTTGATGCTTTGCACCTGCCTTTTTGGACCAATCAGAGCTGAGAGAGATATACGTGTCACGTCACGATGCAATCAGGCGCTCGTCAGTGTTTGGGTATATACAGTTCTTGGTATGATGCTACAGCTTGTCCATTTGCCTTGCTTTTGAGACACAAAATACTCATCTATCTGGATTAGAAGTCGATGTATTTGCGATTGAAGGAGACGGGGTTCTCCTCGTGTCTGTGGTAAAAATAGCGAGGAAATGGCCACCAAAGTTTGATGATTTCCAAATTGTGAGAGTACTTGGAAACTGCAAGTGCCTTTAATCTACATTTTTGCCGGTAAAATGTATACATAAAAAATACTTTTTAAAATGTATATGAAAGATGTTGAGCCTCAAAAAGAAGAAAATTCGAAAAAAGCATAATAGAGGAAAAATGCCCGTTTATTTGATTTCATAATTTTTGCATGCGACTCATTTTATCACGATGTCTCACACGTGCAAAATTTGTTCTAAGCGACAGAATGCGATACCCGAAAATCGATCTCCAATAACCTAGAGACAAACTACCGTTTCCCACTTGGGATGGTGAAGCTTACTTTACTTTTACTTTTTTCTTACGCTTGTACCCTGGGGTGTCGCGGGGAGACACAGGCGTCTCTCTGCAGCAAGTCGTGTGGC
>NW_004797293.1:176655-178239 GCF_000002075.1 Aplysia californica | reverse complement strand
TGCGTCATCTATCCTCTCGTTGGTTTTCTGACCCGTCAACCAATTAAACAAACTAATCAATCAATCAAACAAAGAGCACATAAGGCAATCAATCAACCAAACAAAACCAAAAAAAGAAATAAATGAATGTGAACCAAGTGCAAACAAACTTAACAGCTCTAAATCAGTAGTTTTGTTTGTTTAGTACAGAGTTTTACGGCGCTCGCAACTGCATAAGAGCTCCAAATCAGCCAAACAACAAACACACATTGTTGCCTGAGATTCACAAAGTTTTATCTGCTTGGCACTCACTTTAAAGAAATGTAATGTCAAAAGGACTTTAGTTTCATATGTCACGCTTTTTAAATTTCATTTGTTAAAAAAAAATGTGAGGCAGCGTGGTGGAATCAGGCTCTCGTCAAAATAATCAAAGTGAAGAAACCTGCATTTTCCGTAGGTCTGTGCATTTTTATCAAATTTGTGTTTTTTGGCTCAACACCTTTTATGACCATTAAAAAATTAATTTCGGTGTGGATTTTTCTGAAAAACCTTGATTAAAGGCACAAAAAATGTAAATTTTCAGTTACCATGGACTCTTAAGCTAAGGAAATAACTAATCTTTGGATGCCATTTTCTCACTAATTTTACTTCTGAAAACAGGTGACCCCCACCTACTTTTTTCGTAAATATCTCGACTTGTATTCAAGATAATTTGATATTTTTCATCCAAATAAAGGTCAGTGAGTAAGCTTTAAGATGATACCAATAACTCTACATGCCCTAAAATTGACGAGAGCCTGAATCCACCACGCTGCCTCACATATCTTGATAACGAATCCGAATAATCTTACCAATTCATTAGATTAATTTCTGACCGCATGGTCGTAGTACAAGTAACTCAAAACGGCAAAGCAGTAAATGTCAGAAGAAACTGTGTTCTATGGTAGCGACATGGTAAACAGTCAACTACCAAACACTCAACTTACAAGTTAATCAATAAAGCACTCGTCCAGCACATACAGCCACTAGGTTCACTAATTATCAGTTTAATTTTAATTTGTATCTTTTGTTTAAGTAAAGGTTAAAGGCACTTGCTGCACAACCCACTGAATCTTTTTGCAGCCAGCCGACAAACTAACCAGCCAGGACAGCTTATGAAATAACTACTACTTCACTCGACTAACTAGTAAAACTAAAAGGTTAAAAACATTTTTTCTTATTGCAGGACTTGTTTATCCCCAATCGACACAATTTAGATCATTTATTAGAAATAAAGCTTCCGATCCTGCCTGTCAGGGCCAGCCTTGGCTGAGAAAGATACAACACCTAACGGAAACACAGAGATACAACACCTAACAGAAACACAGAGATACAACACGTAACGGAAACACAGAGATCCTCGATAAAAATGTTACCCCCACTCGGGAATCGAGCCCAGGTCTCTTGCATGCGATGACGAAGCACCAAACTGCTACACCACAGACACCAGCACCAGTCGACTGACCAAACACTCCAATTAAATCAAATATTTTTGCTCCCCGTTCCTCCTCAACACCTTCCTACTTCAAGAATTAATTATGCTTTCGTTATTGTTCCACTTCGACC
>NW_004797293.1:171605-176408 GCF_000002075.1 Aplysia californica | reverse complement strand
CCCCTCCCCGAAAAATCCACCTGAACTAGTATTTGTGTCCACGCTCAAAATATCTACCTATTATGTGTCCTTGGGACTGTGTTGACTAACCCCATCATTCTCTTGAGAGGGAAGGAAAGGTGGGAATGGAAAAAAGGAGTGGGCGGGAAGAGGAGGGGGGGGGATGTGAGAAAACCGTTAACAAGTTGCCTCCAGCGTCTTGGTACGACATGTGATGTGCTTATTGCACGTAATTTTGCAACGTGAAGCCTCGTTATAAAACTTCTAAATCGGATTTAAAGTAACACGATGCGTGGATATTGATCTACTTGTAAATCCCCATTTACGCATCACGTGATGACTGATGCTGCTAAATTTGTAGGTTTACTTTGTGTCAGATGAATATGTTGTTGGGTTATTTTTTAACTTGAGTCCTGGACCGTCTTTAAAAAAAAATTAATGTTGCTTTGTCTTTGTGTTATCGTGTTTTTTTTTTTATCAAAAAATTATGTGTTTCTGTTTTCTCCGTTAACCCTATCCGTACGTCGTGTTTTACTATCGTATCCATACGACGGGGGGAACTCTGTGCCACCACTTTCCAAAGAGGAAATTTACTCGTAAATCCGATGCGTACGTTTTGCATAGCAGTCTGTCAAAATTATTTTTTTGAGAAATACTGAAAGTTTCAAAGAGGTCTTCGTACTAAAAGTATTCAAAAAAGTGAAGAATACAACCCTGGGGTACAAAATGACCCCAGTGCGTACGGATAGGGTTAAATCTCTGTTACTTCTACTGAACTTGCTATTTTCTGAAGTGATCGCTTTTGAATCTAGATGTTGTTTACTCAGACCAAACCTTTTTTGTTTCCTTTCTTCCGTTTTACCCCATCAAAGGTTTACGCCTTTGAAAATAGACCATGTTACCCCTTCATTTACACAATTAAGATCATTTAGGGGGTAGGCTACTCCGCCTCTGCTTGTCCATCTCCGAATATGACCGAACCAATAAATGGGAAAATTGGTGGAAAGCGCCATTCCTGGGGACTCAACGTCGGGCTAATCTGTGCCTCGTACTTTCGAATCTACACTCTCACGATTACGAGTCTTGTAGTCTGACCATGAAGAGCTGCAGACTACTGACGCTTTCATTTTGCTACCCTAGAATTGCAACATTCTTCCTCCCTAGAACCTAGTTTTGAGAAACTTACTGTTTATCAATTTGAATTTCACAACATTTCTAGTTTATTCTTCGAATGAAATTCTTCGAACAGAGCAGACAGAACACTTGGTTTTGGACATCTTGGTCATAGTGACATAAAACAACCAAACACGTCAGATAGAAGTCTCTAATTCTAAGGTAGAGACTTTCAGAAGGGAGTGCTTGGCCTGCTGTACAGATACTAGACTGAGATGGAAATTAAAGTTTTGTGAATTAATATTATTACGTAGACGTTGATTCTCCTTTTTATTTCTTTTACGTGTTTTACGTTTCATTGAGCCGATTTGGAGCAAAGTGTGTACAGTTTCCCATTAGCGGGTCATTGTCAAACACTGGAACGATAATAAGGGCTTGTTACCGTCAACATATCTAATCTAATGACAACTAGAGTGTAGAGCTATAAATATAAAATGCTTAATGAAGACCAAACTGAGGGCAGAGAGAGAGAGAGAGAGAGAGAGAGAGAGAGAGAGAGAGAGAGAGAGAGAGAGAGAGAGAGAGAGGGGAGGTGGATAGGGCGAGAGGGAGAGGAGAGAAAGGTGGTGGGTGTGAGGAGCAAAAAGATAGAGACAGACAGATCGATAGAGAGATATATAGATAGATAGATAGATTGATAGATATATAGAAAGAGGGGGGAGTAGAATAGAGGAGAGGAGAGAAGAGGAGAAATAAGGGTGCGGGTGACGGATTGAAAATATTTTACAACAACCCGAATATTTTACTTCTTTGGGGGGAAATAATGTCGTGCTATATCCCATTAAAATACAGCCATATTAGGTCGGTACAAAATCCGATATCTTAAAGAAATCTATTTTAAAAGCTTGAATTGTTGACAATAATATCTTTCGTAATGTAAATGCCAGGCGTGTGAGTCATGTTTCAACACTTAAAAGCCACGAGGCTTAGAGGCGTAGACATTTTTATGTGAAGCTAGTCAAGAAAAGGGTTCAAAATTGCGAAACAATCATGGAGGTCTCAGCAATTTGCTTCGGCTTTCCGGTCATTTTCATAACTCTCTTCTTTAAATAGCCATCCTTAGAAATAGGATGTTCTATTGGAGGAAACAACGGCCGTTCACTTTTATCTGTGAGGTATATTAAGCTGCAAAACGTTGTATATCTTTAGCTCTTACACCAAAAATAAATCTTCACATTTATTCCAAAAGTAGCCATGGGAGAGATAGAATTGTAATCGAGCGAAAGGGCATGATTGCTCAACTGAAATAAAGAAACTACAGGCATTTGAGTGCTCGTCCGACTAATTATTGGAGGAAGTGTAAAAGAATATATATTATAGCTGAATAAAATGTCAGTTTCTGGGTGTCCGAGGGAAGAAATGGTTTGGGATATGTTGTTTCTGTTATTTTCGAATGCTTTATTGCTGGGACAACACGTGACAAGGAAGGGACGTGACTAGGAACAACTTTTTTTTCATAATGAGAGAAAACAGACTCTTCTTGAGAAAAACGATTCGTCACGACAGAAAAAGATTCTTAATGAGAAAAACGATTCGTTATGACACAAAAAGAGTACACTCAGAGATTAAAGACAATGAGTCATAAAGTGATTAAGCTACCGAATTGGCAATTCGTGAGACTGTGGGCTTCATGACTTTGCAGTTCAGCTCGGTCTGACATTGTGTCTTTGGGAAAGTCACTTTACACAAAATTTCCTTTTTGGATCGGTTCAAGGGGATATAGACTTTATTTGGAGGTACCGCCCCATACCATACCTTACCTTACCGTGCTATAAGGGGCGTTAAACCGATGCATTTTTAACACTTTTTAAAAGATCAACCCCTTCCAGGCTGCAACGTTGCAATCAAAGTTTGCAATGACAAAACAAAAAGTTCATTAAACAGAGATTCAAACAAGGCCACAAAATGTCTACTTGTTTCAGATTAAACAACTTCACAAGTTTGGATTACATCCCTTACAACGTCTCTATTTTATAAACCGGAAAAAAGCCAGTGAACTATTTTGAAAAGCGGGCACATACGTCTATTAGATCTAGTATTAAAGAGGTTAACGAAGTTGAACTTTTGATCTGGCTTTAGAGTGTGTTAATCTACGCTGACAAAGACTAGATATTGGAACTCCAATGCAAATTTACATATAAAAGAGCTGAAAGTGCTTTCATGACTATGTCTTTGTCCCCGCAAGTATCACACGAATAATATTATAACAAGGGATGATTTCAGGAAAAATGCAAAACGTTCCTTTCCTAGGATAACAAAGTCATAGTTCACCGTGCGGAGAATTTAACTCTGCTCTTGTGTTGTAAGTCTGAACTTTTCTCCTCGCCAAAGACATCGATTGGCGCTCATATGACCTTATTATGCAGTTGCGAGAGCCGTAAAACCCTCTACTATAAACGAAAGACGGAAAAATAGTAATGCTCATCTGGTCGTCGTTTAGCCTGATAAAGGATTTAATTTCCTGAGCTATCACAATGCCGTGGCCATGCCAGGCAAGCAAAAGAATACTATGCAATAACAATAAAATTCAAATCGATTGTTTTTATATAACGCTCTATGCCATACAAGTATAATCAGCAATGTGCGCTTAACATTACAAAAAATACTGATAGATTGCATTTATATAGCACTCCATCTCACACAAGTATAACCAATGAGCGCTTTAATAAAAATACCAATGGACTGCTGCATTTATATAGCGCTCTATCCCACATGAAGCTATGAGCGCTAAATAAGAAAAAATGCTTATAGAATACATTTATATAGCACTCTACTTTATTTATAGTAAATAGACAAGTGAACAGACAAGTAAATTGATAACAAAAAAATTCCCTTGCTAGATGCCAGAAAACAGAGAGCTTGAATCAGCGAAAGAAACACAAACGTACCTATATATAGCTCACTGTACCACAGCTGATCGCACGCTGCGTGACTCATGAGGTGAGGGTGAGAAAGTGCTACACAAGCAATTTTTTACCCTATAAAGAGGTTCGACCTGGGCAGGTAGCTTCCTCGTGGTAAAACAATCAGGCCCACCAAGCGTTCACCCTCAATCAACCTCACCAGTGGGGTAGTAACCCTTTGGCTCTTGAAGAGGGAAGATCAGCACCTTTTTTCAAGGGTTTTTTCTTGTGGGGGTGGGTGGGTGGGTGGGTGGAGGGGCAGTCGGGTAGTGCTAAAACGAACAAGGAAAACTAAAGAAGATCAGAGATAGGTCATACGCTTTGCCATTCCCCGAATGATGTTTCGTTAAATTGTCGTTATGGGTGGACCTTCGTTATATTTGTGCGAACACATTTGTCAATCATGAATGGTTACCGGCTATACTTGCAGTTTGTCTGGTAACAAATGAGTGGAAGAAAAGACGGAAAAAGAAACGGAATAAGTTGCACGAGAAAGCGTCTACTAAGCATAACAATTTATAAAGCAACTGTGCTACATGATTTAATGTTAAAGAGCCACCATCATTTTGTTGCGTGACATAGAAACTTCGGGTGTGTGTTCGTTCATATTATATCTATGTGTGTGTTCTTGTGTGAGTGTGGCCGTGAGTGTATGGGTGTGCTGTTGTGAGTGTGTGTGTGTGCGAATGTTTGTGTGTGTGTGTGTGTGTGTGTGTGTGTGTGTGTG
>NW_004797293.1:168641-169750 GCF_000002075.1 Aplysia californica | reverse complement strand
CTCTCTCTCTCTCTCTCTCTCTCTCTCTCTCTCTCTCTCTCTCTCTCTCTCCGTTTTCCCGATCTTTTTAACACCAATCTCACACCAGTCTGTATTTTCTCTGTTTTTTAGTTCATCGCGTCAGTTTGTATCGTTTGATTGAGTGCTTAATCGGCTGTTTGCACTGTTTGTTCACAGGAAGCGGGGAATATTTGTGAGTGTTATAAGATCGGTTGGGGTTATATTTTAGACAGCGCATACAGCATACTGCTGCGCTATACAAATGATATTTAAGATTTAGTATTATCCTTAAAATTATTCATATTTTGAGGCAATTTTTTATTTTATTGAATGAGCATTTATTGTTGGTCCGTTTTCAGTTTCCCTTTTTTTTTCGTGACATTCTCTTAGAAAGTCTATCAGTTCCCCATTGTACACTTTGTCAGTGATACTACCATTTTAATGCCAGAATTTGAACAAAAAAGCGGGATAGAAACAAAGACAAGAAATCACCACTACCCACTGTCACTTCACCGCCCCCCCCCTCACCCCGGGCATACCCCACTCCCCCACCTCTATGCAACTGAAAAACAAAACCAAATAACCCCTATTTCGAAATAAATAAATGCACAAAGAACAAAGAGAGAAAGAAAGAAAGAAAGAAAGAAAGAAAGAAAGAAAGAAAGAAAGAAAAAAAGAAAAAGAAAGAAAGCAAAAAAAAATATTTTTTTTAACAGAGAAAAAAGGAAACAAAGAAAAAAATTAGAAAAGAATAGAATAGAAAGACCAAAAAAAAATCGAAAAAAAACAACTTTTATCTGATTGGTCAAATATATGAAAATATCGTCCAAAACAAACATGAATAGAAAAAGCATAGCATACACCCGGCCAATAAAAAGCTTGCTGGAGGTATGCAAACTACTCAGTATCTCCCACCTCCCCTCGTAGCTGGCTGTGGAGGCAGCTAATGAGAGACAAGGAGAGTTTACAATAAATCCCATACACAACCGGCAAACTCTTCTAAACCCTTCTTTCTTTCTCAAACTCTCTCTCTCCCTCTCTCTCAATCTCTCTCAATCTCTCTCAATCTCTCTCAATCTCTCTCAATCTCTCTCTCTCTCTCTCTCTCT
>NW_004797293.1:166464-167637 GCF_000002075.1 Aplysia californica | reverse complement strand
AAGAAGGGGAGATAAGGACGATAGATGTTTGATAGGAAAGAAGGAGCAAACCACACCAGAGCACCCGCCAACCACCCACATAGCGATTTGTGGCATAATAGAGATAAGACCTACGTTCTAATTCCTGACATTAACAGCTTGTACTTACTCTGTGCCCAGCACTTAGGTACATGTATTGTACTGTGAAGAAAGCCCAGCCATAATGCTAGAAAAGAAAACCCAATAACAATATAAAAAAAGGAAACAAAACAATAGAAGTGAATAGCACAAAGAGAACTGAAAAAGAAGCCAGTTTTAGAAACGCTCTCTGCAGATGGGTTTTTTTTCAGATTCAAAAGGGAACTATTCAACGCCCGACTATGCCCAAATAAGGTCAGTGGGACTGCTTGAGAGTGTGATTTACCTGCCCCCAAGAGACATGTCTGGAAAGAATTTCCATGAGCAAAAAGGCTGTGCGGTACAAATTACGAAACACCAAATGAGTTGCATCGTGGTGAAATCAGGTGCTCGTCAAAATAATGAAATCAAAGAAATCTAACATTCTTGCACCCTTTTGGACATTTTTATTGACCTTTTTTTGTTTTTGGCTGAATATATATTTTATCTTCACTAAAAAAAAAACCAACACATTCCTGGAAAAAAAACCCATGATCAAAGGCACGAATAAATGTAAAATTGCAGTTACCAAGTACACTCAAGCTCTGAAAATCACATAATTTTGGCTCCAATTTATCGTAAATTTTACTTCGGACACCTTAATTTCTTAAATCTCAACTACTCCAACTTCTATTCAAGACAGATGGGGTTTTATTTTAAAATCAAAATCTAGACAAATGACCATCTTTGAAAAGAAACCCAATATCCTTATATTGATTTCACGCCCAGTAATTGACGAGCGTCTGATTCCATCACGATGCCTCACAACTTTAATCCCAAATCGATTAAAAGCCAGAAATTGTGCTAAATAGACACCTTCGTCAACACAGTTCTCAATTGTTGTGAGACTTAGTGCAATCAAAGTTGTTTCAAAAATAGTCTCCTCGGTTCGGCTGAACTTGAACTCCATTGTATGGAAGACAATGCTGTTGGGTTATTCAGTATCGTGCACAAATGACGGGAACAGGACCCCCTAGAGAGAGAGAGGGGGGGGAGAGAGAGAGGGGGGAGAGAGAG
>NW_004797293.1:161937-163126 GCF_000002075.1 Aplysia californica | reverse complement strand
TAAAACAAAACAACCCCTCCCCCCAAAACACACACACACACACACACACACAAAAACCCAACTGTTTTTCAAAGTGGAAATAACATGCCCGCACCTCCTTCGCCCTAGTTAGTAGTTTATCACCAGATCGTCCTTCGTTAAGGCCCATAACGCACTTCATCTATCCATTTACTGCGGACTAACGGGGAATCCGTGTTGCCAAGATAAACAAAGCATCCATTTTGCGTCTTAACCTGGTAGAACTAGTAACCGGGTTACGGTAATTAGTTTGAAGGTTGTCCATTCGTTACTGTAGAGATGCACTATCTGAACTATCGTCTCTCGCCATCTCCTGCTAACAATATGGTGGAGTCTGGGTGGGCTGGTTATACGCAGTTCCGTTGTATGGTTCCAGATCATAATTTGGCTCGGTTTTTTATGTGCGGTTGCACGTTATTGTGATGGGAGTGGTGCTATTGTTTTTGTCTGTTTCTTTATAAAAATACGTTTGTTTAATTTTTGGTGGAGTTTTTTTGTTTCATAAAGAGAGCCACATCGAAATAGCTCAAGTTAATTCGTGTGTGGAAACAATAAAATGTAAAACAGGCACATAGAAACAAAGCAGTGAAAGAAAGGACGCTGTAGATGATGTTCTTTTTCTTTTAGTAAGAGTTTTACCATACTTGCAACACAATACGGTCATATAAACGCCGAAGATTCGAGGTGTTACAAGGGAGTAACAAACACAAAAAGAAGGAGGGGAGATAAAGACGATAGATGTTTGATAGGAAAGAAGGAGTAAACCACACCACAGCACCCTCCAACTACCCAAATTGGTGGTGTTCAAACTACATTTAAATAAAACAAAACGATAAGCCTAATATGCCGACATACACACACACACATACACACACACACACACACACACACACACACACACACACACACACACACACACACACACACACGGATTTGTTGGATCTCTTTTTGTATCCCATTCACAAGACGCAAGGCAACTGTGAAGCCTTGAAACTTTGGTAAAAGGTTTCGTCCTATATTAAGGTACATTGAGAACTGGTTGAGAAATGAATGGCAAACCATGATCGTCTATCTATGTCTCAGACCTGGTGTTTCATGATGATGATGATGATGATGATGATGATAAATGATGATGATGATGATGATGATGATGATGATGATGATGATGATG
>NW_004797293.1:159033-160304 GCF_000002075.1 Aplysia californica | reverse complement strand
GACACAGAGAGAGAGAGAGAGAGAGAGAAAAGAGAGAGAGAGAGAGAGAGAGAGCGAAAGAGAGAGCGAGAGAGAGAGAGAGAGTGCTGATATTTGGGAAAAACACTGTAGGCGTATAGAAGAAAAGTACACAATATCAGCATTATCTCAAACTAGTTAATCTGGGTTTGCTGCAGTTTATACAGACATCAAAGCATTGTTTCCATTCCCCGTCAAAGGATTAAAATAGCCCTTACAATTTCATAATGCTATAAGAACCACTGCCATGTGCAAATGATTTCCTTCAGCATAATGTAAAAGCTTTGTCCATGCCATCAAACCATGTAATCTTCTTTGTAAATGTGTGATGTTATAATCCAAAATATCATACCTTCTCTAAAAGGGGTTTTAACCGAGCTTACATAAAAATTTCGGATGCTTTTTGGGTTGGAGTATGCCTAGGAATAGTGCAGTTGGTTATAGAATTGGCCCATACTCGAACGTTCAGGTTTTGGATCCATTGTAGTATCCGTATTATTCTAGATAATACTATACCAGCATTAACATTTTCATTTCTCAGTCCTATGGGGGTAATTAAGTGCTTGGCTTTAAAAATGACCTACAGTCATTGTGTCTAGGCATGACTGATCATTTTCATCTTCCCATCCCATCCCACACCCACACCGTCCCTCCCTCCCTCCCTCTATCTCACAAGAAAGAAAAGTCTGGGAAAACAAGAAGCAATTTAAACAGACAAACGGAAACAAAACCACAAAAAAAAAGAAGAAAAAATAGGGGGGAAAAGTAAAAACAGAAGTAAAAACGAAGACTTTTCCTTTTCCAACTCCAGAAATAGCTGCGTTTGTAAGCTGTGAAAACACAGACCTGATGGGAGTGGGTCCTGTTCGTGACGTCACCGCCGTCTTGAGATGGTAGATATGGCTGACTTGACGGTTCCCTCACGTGCATTACTGCACGCGCACCTTGTACAGTACCGAAAGTGGTGGACCGTGGAAAGATAGGGCATTGTGCGGAAGCTGTGAGATTTTGTTGAGGGAATCTACCCTTTATAGTATTACATACTGTACGTTAAGCTTTTTAAGAATAGTGTTTAACCCTTTATAGTATTACAATCTGTACGTTAAGCTTTTTAAGAATAGTGTTTAACCCTTTATAGTATTACAATCTGTACGTTAAGCTTTTTAAGAATAGTGTTTAACCCTTTATAGTATTACTTACTGTACGTTAAGCTTTTTAAGAATAGTGTTTAACCCTTTATAGTATTACAATCT
>NW_004797293.1:155573-156915 GCF_000002075.1 Aplysia californica | reverse complement strand
CTCTCTCTCTCTCTCTCTCTCTCTCTCTCTCTCTCTCTCTCTCTCTCTCTCACACACACACACAATCCCCCTCCTTCCTGATCTGCTCCCTTCTCTTTGAGGTTACCCCTTTCATTTCAACAGCCTAAAACAAAGAAACGGGCGAAATATAACAAAAATAAATTAAATGCCCCCCCCCCTTTCCTCTTCTTTTTTCCGATAAAAAATGTAAA
Organism: Aplysia californica; assembly: GCF_000002075.1. NCBI lineage: Eukaryota > Metazoa > Mollusca > Gastropoda > Aplysiida > Aplysiidae > Aplysia > Aplysia californica. The sequence continues at coordinate 156,703 of NW_004797293.1, read as the reverse complement.
AAAATAAAATCCCGAAAAACTGAACCTCGTTCCTTTTCTCTTCCATCGTGTTCCTACTCTCGCCCTCATCACTCCTACCTCCCCTCCCAAAAAGAGCAAAATGTATATTTTTGTAAAATAAAAATAAAGAGATGAATAAAAGAAAAAACCAGACAAAATTATAAATATTGCTCAGAAGAACAGAAAGATTAAAGATATGGCATGCAACAGTGACAAAAACCCAAGCATCCTAACACGGGAGGTGTCATGCGAACAAAGTAAGGAAAAAGAGTCAAGAGATAATATCTCCCCTCCTTCATCTCGCCCACCGCCACCCCCTCCTGTTCCATAATATATTTATGTTGTTTTTCGCAAACTCCATAAAAATTAATGAAGAATAAATAAATTATAACAAGTGCTGGGGAAAAGGGATAGGTCTTCCTTCGAGAAACGCGCGTTATCTTCAGGGTGACAGTGTTGTTTTCTTTTTAGAGGTGTTCGTTCTTCGCAACAGTGCAATTCAAAAGAACGCGCTGCATGCTTATTTTGGTTGTTATGACAAGCCGATTTGAAGCGCCAATCGAGATTAGCTTGCTTAAAATAGCATACTGCTGCGCAAATTAATAAATTATTATAACGCAGATCCTACTTTTCAAACTCGTAGGTAAAAGAGTGATATTCTCCCCTGCTTATGTCTATTAGTTGTCTTCCAGACACCCATTTCTCCTTGGCTCCTCCTTACTGCTGTCTTTCTGCCACACCCCTGATCTTCTGGTAGGAAAGATCTACACCTAACCTTCTCGGACAGGGGCGAAAATTCTCGGAGGGCTCGTGTGCAAGTTGCGCACTTTAAAGATCCCTTGGCGGTCTAAAATCGATAAGAGTAGGCTTCGGCCGCCACCCGGGCACAATTCAAAAATTTCCTACCAACTGAAAATATTAGGTGTGTCCCGCGCGCTCATACGACCTTATGCAGTTTCGAGCGCCGTAACACACTTTACAAAAACAAAAACAAAACAAACACACCCATTTTTCTTCAACTCTGTTTTTGTCTCTTTTTCTTTGTCTCTGTCTGTCTGTCTACCTGTATGTCTGTATGTCTGTCTGTCTGTCTGTCTATCCATCACTCCCCCCCTCTCTCTCTCTCTCTC
>NW_004797293.1:153443-154882 GCF_000002075.1 Aplysia californica | reverse complement strand
ACACACACACACACACACACACACACACACATACACACACTCGCGAGCGCGCACGCACGCACCAGCGCGCAAAGACCGTACGCACTGCAAGCACTTAAATAATAATCTCTTGCTACCCTTGTACCCGAGAAAGCGTTTAACTCTTAGCAGATGATTTCTCTTTCGAATCTTAATTTTTACCAATATCATCCAGCTCTGAAATCGATTTATCCTTTGCCTTTTATATGTTCAGATTCAAGATAATCACTTAATCGTCTCACTTTCAAGCACGACGCGAACAGAATTGCTATTCTCTACTGCGGACGTTCTTAAAAATTCTTGTTTTAAAGAAAGAGAGGGAAAAAAGAAGAAAAATAATATCAATCCAAAAATCAATAGTGTAAGAAAAAAAGAATGGAAAAGAAAAACGTGTATCAAATGTAGAGCATTTCTCGTGACTCGAACAAAAATACATGTAAAAGTTCAACTGCATGCTTTCGCTTTGTGAATAGATACATAATTACAAATAATCGCATCGAATTGATTCGGCGCATGCTGAGGGTGGAGTTTTAACAACGCTTCGACAACTCACTTTTATGTACCCTTGTTTAATGATTACCAATCTTCTGCCTCGTTCCTAACTTGTCGTTCTATTCGACTTGTCGCATATGTGAGGCATCGTGGTGGAATCAGGCTCTCGAGAATTTTGGGGCATGTAGAGTTATTGTTATCATCTTAAAGCTTGTTCAGTTGTCTTTATTTGGATGAAAAAAATATCTATTTATTATCTTGAATACAAGTCGAGATATTTGCAAATGAAGGAAGTGGGGGTCACCTGTTTTCAGAGGTAAAATTAGTGAGAAAATGGCCTTCAAAGATTAGTTATTTCCTTAGCTTAAGAGTCCGTGGTAACTGAAAGTTTACATTTTTAGTGCCTTAATCAACGTTTTTCAGAAAAATCCACACGGAAATGAGTTCTTTAATGGGCATGAATGGTGTTGAGCCAAAAACCAAAAATTTGATAAAAATGTACACACCTGCGGAAAAATGAAAGTTTCTTCACTTTGATTATTTTGACGAGAATCTGATTCCACCACGCTGCCTCACATATTATTGCCCCAACAGGCCGCTACCCTAGAATTACAAAATTCTAGCTGTTCAGTACTCAGTTTTGGGAAATTCGAATTTAAAAATTGTATGTTTCACAGCACGTCAGTCTTTTTTTAAAGCAATAATTTAGATATTTTGATAGCGACTCTGAATAATCTTACAACTTTGATAGAGCATAATTATAGAACGTTTGGGTTCTGACCTCTGGATCTTGGTAAATCAAAACAGCCAAAAAATGTTAGAAAGAACTTTGTAATGCTATGGTAACGACGTGAGGATTTTTTTATTTTCTTAGGTTTTTATGTTCTCTAGTTAGAGGGTGCAGAGGAAGAAGGGGTGGGGGGTGAGGG
>NW_004797293.1:150929-152730 GCF_000002075.1 Aplysia californica | reverse complement strand
GCTACCATAGCAAGTGATTCCAAAATTGATCAAAGTTTGTATTGTGGTGGTGTAGAAAATCTGAAGGATGGATGGATTCAGATATAAAGTACTATAAATCTCCATCACCAGGAAAATAGGATTTTTCACCGCACTTTCATCTTCTCACACACATTTTGTATACGCATGTGGCCTACGTCATAGCTCACCAATGACACTTTTCAGTAGCAAAACGTGTTGTAAGAAATTAATTTATTAGTGAACATATTTTTTTTTTTGCACCAAAGGATCTCTCAGCATGCCTTCAATAAGCATAAAGTCGCAATTAGGAGATAAAAAATGATGGACTTGCTTCTTAAAGCGATATAATTGTCCCAGCAGTAAACCTTTTAAAATCTGTAGAAACCACGCACTAGGTTTTTAAGTAGTATCTTTTAAAGAATTTTCTAAAATTTAGCTAACAGGTATTTTGAAAAACGTGAATCTGTTAAGAAGACAAAATTGTGCAAGCTAATGTGAAACCTCAATAGTTGAGGACATACTTGATAAAAATGTGCGTCATTAATTTTTGGCCTCCCCAAAGGAGTAAATGCTCAACCATTACAGTGCACGATTTGCAGCGTAGTTTTTCTCTTTGTTTTTTGGTTGTTGTTTTTTTTTCGAGGGGGGGGTGGTTGTTTCTTTTTTTTTTTGGTGCTTGTTTTGTATGATGGAGAGCAATTAATTTCGGTGGTCATGACATTGCATGGCCTAGGACTTCAGATGAATATTGCATTCCTCCAGTGTTGAAGAAAACTAAGGTTATTATCGGGATTAATTAAGAGCTATTGAGATCAGAGGGATAATACGGAGTGGGGAGGGGGGGGGGAGGAGAACAATGCACATATCCTGTGTGCATCTGACGCTGTTACATTTTATATCGGATATAATTATCCGTTGTCTCTGGTTCAATGCTTTAATAGTATTTAACAACTTCGATTGCCTTTCATGTTCTCTATAATGCTTTAATTACATGTGATATTGGCCTGAGATTTTTTTAAAAATTCGGATGACGTGGTCTGTATTTGCCCTGTGCACGGTATGACATTTAGCTTCCAAGTAAAAGCTTGTTGGCTCTGAGTGTATGGAAAGAGAGGCACGTCGAAACAATAACGGCTGTTCAGAACAGAGTGAAAGACAGCAATACATAAGAGCCATATAAAGAGCAATATCTTGGTCATCTTAGCGCTGATTTCAAAAACACTTCAAACAAATACAATTTTACCCAAGGGACGTCAGATTTGTCACTAATATGAAGGAAACCAAACTTAAGTTCCAAAAAAATTTTAATTAAAACATTTCAACTGAAATTGAGTAAAACGCAAAACGTTCTGTCTTAAAAATTAACCACAATGAGTCTAATTTACGTATTGAAGATAATTAAGCTTCATCAAATCAGGAAAGAAAGAAAACTCCAAAGATTACCAAAGCTCAACTCAAGAATGCGTCCCTTAAAAATTTCAACAATCGTATGAGAGTGACCTTAATACCTGCACATTTCTTTACCAGCTGACCTTAAAGGTATCACCAACGTGTATAGTATGCTACAGTAAAATTGAAAACTTTTTCATAATCATAAATCCTACACGACTTTGGGATAGGTTTCCATGTTTTCCTCTCTGAGATGGAAAGCAGAGAGGAATTTTGATAAGACTAATTTTATCATTATCTTCGTCCTTTGAATACCCTTCACCTTCGAATTACAATCCTTTTAAGATGAGACAAAATGTAAAAGCAATCAGTCGGTTTTGAAATATCTCTCTCTCTCTCTCTCTCTCTCTCT
>NW_004797293.1:148718-150699 GCF_000002075.1 Aplysia californica | reverse complement strand
TATATATATCTATTTATCTATCTATTTATCTATCTATCCTTCTTTCTCTCTCTCTCTCTATCTCTCTGTTTCTCTCTCTTTAAATCAATACATTATGTCATCGTGAATGCTTTTTGTTCTGCATTACCCTTGACATTCTCACAAGTTTCTATTATTTTCTAAAACACTCATGATTCCGACAAGAAATCCATAGAAGTGGATAAACGGAAAGTAGGGACAGGTCTGCAAGCATGCTTCACTTTATTCAGCTTTAACTCTCACGCCCACACCCAAAATGCAGAAAGAAAAGCGAAAGAAAGAAAAATTGTTTAAAGGGAAAAAAAACAAGAAAGAAAACACAAATTAAAATTCAACGCGCCAATATTGTTGATGCTCTGCTCAATAATTGGCAGCTTTTAAGAACAAGGGGGCTATCTTGACAAATTAATGCTGTTTTAAGAAAATCGAAGGTAAAATTTTTGGATCCTCGTTCAGTCTCTTTCAAAGATAAGGAGAGTTTTCTCTATAACCAAACAAATATACACACCAATGAAACCAAACTTCTCCTATAGGTAGGGCAATGCCCACTTTTGGTGTAAGTCAATATTTCTGGAAACCCCCCGAAATCTGGGTTAGCCCGCTTGTCCTTAAACGCGACCAATTATTTAGCTGTTTTTAAAAGTTGTCTAAATATCTTTTCTTTTTTTTAAAATGCGTGACAGACTGGCGTCTGTGGAGGGCGGTTACGAACTTCGCTGTCGCACAAGAAGACGGGAGTTCTTTTCCCCTGTTGGTATAATTTTCATCGAGTATTTCCATCTTTTAGTCCGGATTTTGTGTCCCTCTCAGCCCGAGTTTGGCTCTGACAGGCGGGGGCCTGGGCTTCTTACCTCCTACGTGATCTTAATGTTTACTTGTACTTTTTCATTCTCTGTTGTCTTTAAACGTCGATGGGAGACGCAGTTTTTTAAGGTAGGCCAGCCCTGCAGCTATTTCAATTGGGGTATTGTTATTTCTCAGGGTTTCCTTGACTCTCTAAATGCATTTTTTGTGTGGTCTACCTCGTCCTTTAAAGCCTAGGTACTTGGTGCTATAGGTGTATGTGTGCTATAGGCTCTCGAAACTGCTGGCTAGGTGGCATTTGTAACAAGTTGCCAAACCATATTATTTGAGATTATACTCCATTTGTCAAAAAAACTGACGACCGCCCGATTCCATCATATCTTGACACTAGAGATAGTAATTTTCAGACCCCATTGTTTGAAAGTAAGTTGTCAGTGTGGGGAAAAGGGGGGGGGGGTTGCGATAAACGTCAACGCGACCAACTTTCGACATGACACATTTTACAGCATTGACTCCGAATGTGCGTAAAAGGTCAAATAAATTCTAATTCCGAAGGTGTGTGTGTGGGAAGAGGGTCACTTTTACATTCTTCAATATAGAAGATTTTGAGTCTGAGGCTGGTCGTCAATGATCTAATGAGGTGAGATTCTTTTACGTAACGTTCATTTTTGGAAGCACGACAACCAGGAACAATTTTTGAATTTACGGTGCCTATTCAAAAATAGCTCAACAACAACAGCAACAACAACAACACAAAAACAACAACAACAACAACAACAACAACAACAACAACAATGTCTCCAGTCCGGATATTAACATCATCATTATTATTCCACTTCTGTGGTTTGAAAAAATAAAAAAGGAGACTGCGAAGAGGCAGCAGCAGAAGCAGCAGCAGAAGGAGCAGAGACAGCGGCAGATGATGGCATCGGATGACATTCAGCGCAGGCGCAGAAAAGTCATAGCAACACCGTCAGCCAATCAAAAACCTCGATAGCCAGCAGCGAAGCTCCCTGGTCTCTAATCGTGATAAACGCTGCATTGTCACGTTGTCATTAGAAACGTTGTATGACAGCAGCGTTCAATAAACTGTGCTGTGCTGGGATGGTGATATCACGATTTCTGTATTGAACATAGATTTGTATGAAAAAAAATCCCC
>NW_004797293.1:145484-147099 GCF_000002075.1 Aplysia californica | reverse complement strand
AGGACCTCCTCAGAGACTTGGAGCTGCCAGAGCACGACAATTGTTCTGCTCAAAATTCAGCTATGGAATTTTCTTTCTTTCGTTTTAGGAGCGACCATGTTTAGAAATCGTGATGCATATTTTTGGTCATTTTTTCTTTTTTTTTTTTTTTTTTTTACATTTTAGGGCAATCTGGTTGCATCAATAGATTGGAGGTTCTTATGAAAGTGAAGCTGTGAATGATGGACAAGAGGGATGTTTTCACTAAGACACTACATTTATGGAAGGCGACATAATAATATGACAAATAGAGTGATAATAGAATAGAAGATTCCGGTTGCTTCCTTAGAAGAAATGTACCAGAATTTGAATAAAACAGGCTAGCCAAGAGTCATATAAGTATAAAGAGAGTACCATGTTTCGCCCTTTTTAAATTATATTATTATGTATACTGTGAAAAACTAAACAATGTCTTGAAAACTAGACCTAAATGTCACATTTTATGCTCGTTGTCGTTTTCAGCCTCCGAAATATCCACGTACAAAGTAATGTTTGGATCCCCAAGCAGATTTTTTTTCAAAATTCTTATGTCTTAGATAAAAATTAAACAAAGCAACCCCCCCCCCCTTCCCCCAGGATAAAAAAACGAAACAGAGGTGGGGGTATATCTGACAGGTGCTAATTAAAAAAAGGAAGTCCCAAATTTAAAAAAAAAAAATAAAAACGAAAATAAAAACCAAACAAATTGAAACAGCAACAACGACATAAAAAATAAGAACAAGAACACAGCCCATAGTCACAGACAGAAAGAGGACTGGAAAAGTGTAGTGATTATAATCAAGTGAAACGGAGCAACAAAGTCTGTAATTGTAAGATTTAAAGCCGGGTCACAAGAATTCCAAATGTGAGGCAGCGTGGTGGAATCAGGCTCTCGTCAATGTTTGGGCATATAGAGTTATTGGTATCATCTTAAAGCTTGTTCACTGGATGAAAAAAATATCCATTTATCTTGAATGCAAGTCGACATATTTATGAAAGAAGGAGGTAGAGGTCACCTGTTTCAGAGTTGAAATTAGTGAGAAAATGGCCTCCAAAGATTAGTTATTTCCTTAGCTTAAGAGTCTGTGGTTTCTGAAAATGTACATTTTTTGTGCCTTTAATTAAACATTTTTCGAAAAAATCACACATACATGAGTTCTTTAATGGGCATGAAAGGTATTGAGCCAAAAAAAAAAAAAGAAAATGACAAAAATTCATAAACCTGATGAAAAATGCAAGTTTCTTCACTTTGATTATTTTGACGAGAGCCTGATTCCACCACGCTGCTTCACAAATTGTATTATCTTCCGTTTCGCGCCAGAGAATTTGACTTTAAAGAATTCGTTGGAAGTATGAGTCTGGCTTTTTTTTTACACCCATCTCCCTTCTCCTCACCGCCCCTCGCCCTCCCCCAAACAATAAACAAAACAAGAAAAATAAAGAAACAAACAAAACATAAAACAACCATTTCCATTTTTCCCCAAATCATCGTTAATGACTGGTCTCCTTACCCTTCCTTGCCCTCCCCCCTCGTTCCCTCCCTCCCAGTCTGTCTGTCTATCTGTCTGTCTGTCTCTCTCTCTCTCTCTCTCTCTCT
>NW_004797293.1:141928-144876 GCF_000002075.1 Aplysia californica | reverse complement strand
CTCTCTCTCTCTCTCTCTCTCTCTTTCTCTCTTCCTCTCTAAACATCTTTGCCACTAACAGGCTTTAAAGAAATGCCCACGCAGGATCGGTTGCGCCCGTTGTTGATAAACTCAGCCGCATCTGCAAGTTCATGTTCTGTCTGTTCTCCCGTACTCTCGTTCTCTTTCTTTTCTTTCTTTCTTTCTTTCTTTTTTTCTGTCTTTCTTTCTATCTGTCTTCCTTCCTTCCTTTTTTTCTTTCTGTTTATCTTTCTATCTGCCTTTCATTCTTACTCTTGTTTCTCTCTATGTGAAGTTGTTTTTTTTCTCTTCACCTCTCCCTCTCAGTCCTCCCTCCTTCCTCCCATACTCCCTATTTTGATTCAATTCTGTTTCCGTTTTGGTATCCCCTTCCATGTATCTTTCAATTTTCATTTCCCATTCTTTCCGTCCTTCTTTCTTCCTTTCTTTCTTTCTTTTTCTTTCTTTCTTTGTTCTATCTTTCTTTGTTCTATCTTTCTTTGTTCTATCTTTCTTCTCTTAGTCGCTGAATTCTTCCAACATTTTGCCTGTCTTCTATGCTCTTATATTTATTCACCGTTTTTTTTTCTTTGCTTTAGATGTCCTGGAATTTATTGTATGGAAACTTTGTTATGTTGAATTTTATCTTAAAAACAGAAACACAGATTAATGGGTAGTCTGTTTTGCAGGAGAACGAGCACACTGTGGACGAATAAATATAACAAACAAACAATACACAAAACAACAACACCTGAACGACAATAATAGATAAACATTCTTAGGTAAAGATTTTAATGAAAGCAGTGAGATGTTTCGGGAATTTGCCCACTGAGTCATAAATATAGGACAACAGTAAGAGAAGTGTGCTCCCACGTACACCCCTCCCCCTTCCACACACACAGGCACACACACACACACACACACACACACACACACACAAACATACACACTCATACCTGCCCTCCCCCCCACCACACACACACAACACAGCTATTCACAAAGACAAACGACCTTACGGGGTGTCAACATAATACTATTATTATACACGCAGATCAATGATCTAATTATAGAAACACAAAGAACAAACTCAACAAACAGAAAATACGCACCAAAGGGCCGGCCCGTAACAGGGTGCAAGGACTGGTGTGAACTTTGTTCTCCTGAATGTCGGAGAGACGACGCACGCGAAATTTGCGAGCGAAATGCATAGCGGAAGTTGTTTCTTCTGAGCAATACTGCACGTAATCCTGAGACAAAGAAGAGCTCTGCAGCAGCCGGTGTATTTCTACTGCCCTCTTTCTGAGATGATCTCGACGTCTGTGGCACGAAAACAAACTTCGATCTTTATCACCAAAATTTAATGTAGGAATTAGTTGTTAATGTATTGTTTGTTTTTGTCCCTCAATCTCGTCTATCCACAAGTTGTTTTTTCTTTCCTTTTCTCAAGCACCAAATTCATGTAAAAATAGGCTGTCTGTGGACTAAAGCAACCCAAGGTCGATGATGGATTTCACAATCTTTCTGTCAAGGGAGATTAAGTTAGTTGTTGTTGTTATTTTTGTTGCTTTAATAGTTCATTTTTCATTTATGGTATATTATGCTTAAATAGTTGACTGACTTCTGAGGGTTTTTTAAAACATGATTTTGTTTGTGTCTTTCTCTGTCAATCAATTTGTGTGATGTCGTATTTCAGTGCTGATACAACCGCCTTTATGAAACATACTACAGTGTCAGACTTCAGCCGTTTCTTTGTGTCGTAGCATGATGAAATTAAGCCCTAGTCAAAATAATGAAAACGAAGAAATTGACAATTGTTTCACCCAAGGAGCAATTTTTTTCGATTTTTTATATATTTTAGGCTCATTTTTTACCAGTTAAAAATGTATTTCTGTGGGGAAGTCAGTTTTCAAAAAACTTTGTCAAAGGCAAAACAATAGATAGACCTATAACTCTGCAGTTTCAAAGGGCACCCAAGCTTTGAAAATCACCTCCCCTTACGTTACCCCTGACAACACGTGACCCCTACCTCCTTCACTTGCAAATGTTTGGCTTCTATTCAAGGTAGATATATAAGTTTTTGTATCAAAAGTAGAAAAGGCAGAGCAAAAATAACTAAACAAAACAATACAACCCTATTGCTTCATATTCCCAAAAATGGACAAGCGCATGATTCTAACATGTCGTGTCATATTCGTGTGCGTATTGACCTTTAGAAAAACCATTGAAAACCCACACAAACCCTAAACACGAAATGTTCTTCATATTGCCTACCAGCGTGTCCAAAATTCGGAGCGTTGTCCTTTTTTCTATCAAAGTCTCAATAATACTGTAAAGTTGTGAATGATAAAATTTGAAACACAAAAAGTGTTTGATCCCAGTTGTTTGATTCACGGTTGGAATGAGACAAGAATGATACTATAGAGAAATATTCAGCTATATTATTACAACATCGAAATTCTCACATTTTCTGTCAGGTCAATTTTTTTATGATGACCTGCAACTGTAACAAGTTACACTTCTTTTATATTTTCAGTCTATCCGGACAGAAGGGGAAAATGCATAGCGTAAGGGAAATCACATTTCTAGGTTGGCCTACTTATAGCAGACCATGCTCTAAGAAAAACGCTAGAAACATGGCAAGTTGATCTATTTATTTGTATGGTTTCTGGTGAAAACATATTATTCTCTGAAATAACCATGATGCAAACAGTTTTTTGTTTTGTTTTTTAATTAAAGAAATTGATAGATCTTCACCAAAAACTTAAAATTTTAGCTTTGATAGGAACCACCATAATAATTTATTAACTTGATTACCGCGCAGAAGTGAAAGGTTCAAATATTCTTAATCTAAGTATTGTCTTCACTTTTCCAGGAATATTTCTTAACTCTGCATCTAAAGAGAGAGAGAGAGAGAGAGAGAGAGAGAGAGAGAGAGAGAGAGAGAGAGA
>NW_004797293.1:137014-141795 GCF_000002075.1 Aplysia californica | reverse complement strand
AGAGGGGGGAGGAGGGGGGGAGGTTTTTACTTTTCCGAGTCTTTAACTTCTTCCAAAGTAACTGAGACAAAGTATAATGAGAAATATCTTTAAAAAACTGAGAGATGTGATGTCAAATTAAAACCAATATTCGGAATTGCCTCAATCAACTCACACGGAATGGGTTTACTTACTCTAGGAAGATGCCTCAGCAACACAATGAAATCCTTCACCAATAGGGACTAAAATTATAACAAGATAACTTCCTACTATATTCCTTATTAATCACTGGGTTTTTTTCTGATTATCTCCGACGTAAAATGTGCCAGTATCAAAACTAATTCAGCTATTCACACTGCAAGAGTTTCATTCTCTCAAAACACACATTGAAAAGAACAAAATGATATGTCAATACACCGCTGACAGGTGCTGTAGTTCAGCCCCATTCTGACAATTGTCTAATGAATCAGTCAAGTGACATTTCACCGCTTTTATAGCCTCGCAACACACAGAGACATCATCGTCTCATAGGCTGGGGAAAAACACAGAGCAGTGAGAACGAATATCGAATTTTTCCTACTCCAAACCTGTCCTCCTGGCATCTGTGTAAACCTACCCATATAGATCTAGATTGTTCCAGGCGAGAGGAGGACTGCAAAGTCGGTAGAAAAACGATTTTGCTCCACGACACAGCCATCGTGCTGGGATGCTGAGTTTTTTGCAAAAGCGTTGGAAAAGTATGTGTGTGGGGAGCAAGTCGAAATCGTGATTGTCGTTTGATCTTGTGCTCGTGTTGGAAATGGCTGGGGTTAAAGACAAACTCTTCGGAATGGCAATGTATATTGTACATCATAAGTATTTAACACCCTCATAAACACAAGATGGACCATTTCGAAAGTTGCCTGCTTCGAACCTGCATGCTAGGATCAACCCTGGCCGAGAAGGACATGGCATCCTAGAGGTCAAATGAGGATACTCGATAGACGATTACCCCCCCGCCCTCCCATCCCACCATCCTCCCACCTCCTTCGTGAATCGAAGTCATGCCTGCTGAGTGCAACGTCGGAGAACTTAACCGTTACATCACAGACAGCAGCAGTTTGACCGATAATGTGATGACTATTTGGAGGCGGGGTGGGTTGGTGGGGACGGGGGGAGGAGGGGAGCAACAGACGGTCAGAAACAACATCTGGGTAGGTAAAAAAAACGTAAGACATTGCAGTTGTTCTCTCCAAACACTTACTATATGGCTGTTCACCCTCCCCACCCCCACCGAAAAAAAATCGGGACTTGGAAAGCGAGGAGAGCGTTAAGCAACCCTTATCCTCTGATGTCAGTGTGTCAGGGTTTGGGCGCTCGTTCAGCTGTTGCACTGTATGCTTCTCGGGAAGCTGAAAATGTTTCTGACTGTTCTACGGTCTGCTGGGGCAATAATATACTGTAAAGCGCATACGGCTTGTTGTCGAGCGGGGGTATGCGCTATACCAATGTGATTATTATTAGAGAATGAAATAAACTATTTTTCTGTAGAAGTTAATATCAAGGGATATTGTTATCAAAATTAGTAGATTGCTGTAGTAGATTCAAACATAGTTGACATAAACATTTACCCTTAGTTTGAGGTGATCAAGATAACTGAAAATAGTTCTGGCTATGAAAAACTTGTATATTAAGGTACCTGGATTGAAAATTCGCAGATATATCTACTTTCGTTAAAATTGCCATAGAAATATAAAAAAATAAATCTGGAAGCTTGCCACTAATGTCCAGTGGACAGTGCTCATCACATTTTAGATTTGATCAATTTCATACAGTTTGGGTTAGCCAGGAATTGAATTCTTGAAGAGACAAAGACTACTATTCTGGCACAATTTGGTCAAATCCTATAAAACCTACCATTTTGAAGGGTTTTTTTCTGGTAAGTGTTTTAGGGCGCTCGCAACAGCATAAGGTCATATGAGCGCGGGGGACACAAACATTTTCAGTTGGTAGGAAATTTTGAATTTTGCCCAGGTGGGGGCCGAAGCCTATCCTAATCGATTTTAGACCCCCAAGGGATCTTTAACGTGCGCAACTTACACACGGAACCTCCAAGATTGTTTCCCCTTGTCTGAGAAGGCTAGGTGTAGATCTTTCCTACCAGAAGATCAGGGGTGTGGCTTAAAGACAGCAGTAAGAAGGAGCCAATGTGAAGCAGTAGAAACGCTGCAGAAAGAGTCAGAAGCCCAGAGGAGTGGGCAAAGGATGTGATGGGAGAAAGAGGAGACGAAAGCAGACGACAGAACATGGTTAGAGAGCAGGAAAGGAGGTGAACAGAGATAATTTTAGAGAAGAAAACCCGGAATCGAACCTGGGACCTTTGAAAGAGAGGCAAACATGTTAACCTCTAGGCCACGAGAGCCCACATTTTGAAGGTTTGATCAAACTGAGTCAGAATAAAGGTATTTCAAGAAAGAAACAAAATCCCCCCAAAATAAGAGAGGAGACAGAGTAACTAGATGTCTTATAGTAAAGAAGGATGAAACCAAACAAAAGCATATTCTACCCACTCACGGATGGACTTAACCTATCAATAAGGCAAGGTTTTGTTTGTATTTTTCCACTTGCGCACCCATCCCCTTGTGTTCGCCGTCAAATGGAAGGAAATAAATGAACAAACTACCCCCCTCCCCCCGGCCACCTAAAAGAAAAATTCATAAATAAATAAATACATGTAACATCATCCACTGGGGACAAGATCTACCTTTGCCCTCATATCAGGTTAGCAGTACTCGCAAAAATGTCATGACTTCAGTATCGTCAGAAGGTGTTTAAACGATCTAAGCCCAGAAAACAAATATTTTCAAGACAGTGAAAGAAAACAAAACACTCCCCTAAAACTCTTCCAAACAAAAAAAAACAACCCAAACAAACAAACGAACAAACTAACACAACGGAACAAATCAAAATAAAACAAAACAAAGTTTTGGGGGCTATGTTTTTTTTGTTGTTGTTCCTTTTTTGTACATGGTACATCTGAACACAGCTGGCTGGCGTTACATGACATATACGTATTTGTGTTATTCATTCAAAATCGAAAGAAAAAGTTAAACAAAAACTAAGGGTCTTTTTTCCCCCGTTGACTTTCGCTGGTCTTTTACAATTTTAGTAAGAGTTTTACGGCACTTGAAACGCAATACGGTATTATGAGTGCCGAAGATTAGAGGTGTTGCAAGAGAGTAACGAACCTAAAAGCAAGAAGGAGAGAACGGAACGATATTATGTTTGATAGGAAAGAAGGAGCAAACCACACCAGAGCTGCACCCGCCAAAGACCTACTTTTTGCAGTCTGTCAACAATCAACCTACAACACACCTTGCTTCTTCCTCGGACGACTGCTGATCTAAGATTGAGAACTCCGATAACATCGTGGAAGACTAGATCTATGGACTCCACCCGTCAGAGGGAAATTTTTCGGCGATTATAATAATTTCAAATAGATATTCTAATTTGATGAAATCACTTTTAAAATTTTTGTAAAATGTTCTGTGGGCAGAAGTAAGCAGCACCTGAGACAACATTTAAGACTAGTTATTATGGAAAAAAAGACTTTTGAAGATTACAATAAGAAGTTTTGGAAAATACCCCATAAGTAGCTTCTTTTTTCTCAGAAATCTGCACTACATTTTATCAGCACGTTTTGAAGAAGGTGACTTTTGTTTTCATTTTGACCTGGGACGTGTGTCGTACAAAACCAGGCGCCAACCACAGGTACAAGAGGTAGAAAATCAAAATCGCAGCACTCGTGACAGAATAGAAATATCTTGGCTAATAGCTACCTACGTCATTAAGGGTCTCCGTCCTTTGTGGATTCAGCTGTGGGCTGCTGTGAGGTCAGGAGCAACAACTACAATCATCTTCCCATTTGGCAATCTAACGTTAAAAACTGATCTTTGCTGAAAAGTGAACAGCCGTGCTTTACAGTTTCGTTAAGTTTGATATGGTTCATACATTTGAGAGCAGCCAGGTTTTTCTTTATGGAAGAACAAAAGCTACATTTGACGAAATCATACGTTTATTAAATTTAAATATTAAACTTCTAGGTCACGATTTGATTAGTTTGATCATAATAGCCAATCTTAAAACGAGTATGTGAGATATTTTATGGGCATACAAAATCAGCGGAATGCAATTGTAATAGGATGTGAAGTGATGGAATCCCCCCACTCCCTTAAAATGGACTTGCAGGTCAAATCTGATTAATCTAAGCAGATGCCATTCGATATTACACTGTACACTGTATGTGTGTCACGATGCAGTGGAATAAGGCACTCGTCAATTTTGGGGCTTGTAGAGTTATTGATATAATCTTAAAGCCTGTTCATTTGTCTCAATTTTAATGAAAAGTATCCATTTATCTTAAATAAAAGTCAAGATATTGGTGATGGAAGGAAGAGGAGGGGGGGGGGGTCACCTGGTTTCAGCGGTATATTAGTGAGAAAATGGCCGACAAAGTTAAGTTATTTTCTTAGCTTGAGACACTGCTTGTCACACCTTGTCCACAGTGTTGGGGTCGCTACAGTCGGAACATGTTCATCTTTACTCTCTCCCTGACCCCTCTCCCCCCCACTTTCTCTTCCCAGAGTCTGTCGGCTTACAGCCTCCATCATAATATGGTTGGAGATCCGTCGGACTGGTCCGCACAGGTGGCTGTGTTTCCCTTCTCCTCTTTGGATCCCCTTCTCCTTCAATCTACCTCGGGTGTGGGAACCGCTATTAGCTCTATTCTTACTCAAAATTTCCCATACAGCGGTTGGGACGGT
>NW_004797293.1:135327-136443 GCF_000002075.1 Aplysia californica | reverse complement strand
TCCTGTCTTGTATCTGGCAACATTCGTTGATGGTGTTCGTGGCTTGAGTCATCAATTCTGTTCCCCTCTTTAGCGGTGATGTCATCTACCGTCCCACTTTCTTATGTAGGAGGTTCGACTCGTTTGCGCTGACTCGCAGAAAGGCTTGGACTTGTGCCAATTTGTGCCTCTCGTCTGCACATGGGAAGTCTAGAAAGTATCTAATTGCTTCAGCTGAGGTGTCTCGTGTGCACCCCAGGATTGCCCTCATTCCTTCATTTTGTAATACCTCGAGTCGTTGAGTCGTTCCAATTGCGCCTTTATGGTCAAGAGTCCGGGCCCGTACTCTACGACAGAGAGTACCAGTGAAATTTTTGTGAGTCCGTGGATTTTAAAAATTTACCTCTTTTTATGCCTTTAATCAACATTTTATTTTAGTATAATCCACAAAGAAATGTGTTCTTTAAAGGTGTAGAGCCAAACAGGAAATATTCGATAAAAATTCCGAAACCTGCGGGAAAATGCCAGTTTCTTGATTTTCATTAAGTTGACGAGCGCCTGATATCACCACGCTGCCTCACACATTTATAATATATCACATCTTAGCCCAACCCGGCTTGTCTCGAACAGATCTGATTATGCATTTGACCTAACGACGCAAACACTGATAAAATGAAAGAGCTAGAGACACCCAATAAAAGCAGAGGAACAGGTAAACTGCATAATCAGCGCGTCAGAAGAGGAAGAAGAAGAAGAAGAAGAAGAAGAAGAAGAAGAAGAAATTATGAGACCTCCAAAATCTGAAGGAAAGAAAAAACTCTCAGCAATATTGCAGCCTTTTCTCAGACTAACAATTTGCTTGCTGGTGATATCAAGAAGTGAACAAAACAACGAACTCTAGGATCAATTCTAGAGCCTGAGGAATCGACCTGGCAGCCACCACGGGTGGCAAATAGACGATCAACTACATAGCTCGAATGTCACCAACGGGAGATATCCAATCCTGGGAGTTAGATTTCCAGTCGATGATCTTATGGTTGGGGGATATAGATCTGACACGAGTGTTTCGCTACGCTTGTAGGAGATAGATAGATAGATAGATAGATAGATAGATAGATAGATAGATAGATAGATAGA
>NW_004797293.1:132791-133898 GCF_000002075.1 Aplysia californica | reverse complement strand
TTTATTATCATTATTTTTTTAAAACAGGAAATGATATATATGAGCTACAAATTAGCAGGGAATAGATATGAGCTACAAATATACTACTAGTGTATTGAAATGATTTTCAAATGCACGACTTTTAAAATGAAGGGGTGTAAGTATGACGAAAAGCGTTTTTGTCAATTTCTGTGTACGGATTCACCCAAAAAGCTCACTTTAGATTACTTTTGTGCGGGGCTGTATCGACTCTGAATTTCAGGGCAATACGTACAAGATTTTAAATATTTATAAAAAATCTTAATAAACAGACGGAGACATTCGTTTGATCTGTCCCAGGTGGAAAATCAAATACAGTTCTCTAACGTGCAAAACGGACGGGCTAAGGGTAAATTGTGACACCTCCCCCCCCCCCCTTTCCACCCAACCTCCTTTTTCGTACTTTCTTGATCTTATTATACGTGCACCCTTGATCTCCACAACCGTGCAGCTACTTTTGGGTCGTTGTGGGGTCATATCAGAAAGACGCAGTAAGCTTATTATTTAGAAAAGAAATGGGAGCGAAATGTACTTTTACCCCCCGAAAAGTTTAACCATGACATTATAGTAATTTTCCCTGAAAGACGCAAAGATCTTAAGTGTAGTAAATGCCAAAGACCCAGCTTTCACAAAACCAGCAAAAGAAAGACAAGTGAACAAATGATCACCCAAAGTTTAGACTTTTAAATTCTTTTATTATTCTTTAAAAAACCCTAACGTATTATGATTTTATTTTTGTTGCAAGTCTTAATGCGCTGCACTACTCATGTTGGGGCACTTTGTCAGCTCAGTGTGTATCATGCTTGAGTACGGGGCGCATGTCCTGGTTTAAATTATCGCATTAGGTATTTTTTAACTCGGAATGTTTCGAGGAGTTTTCTACACTGTCATCCCATTTCATTCCGTCTTTCTGGAGAAAGATGTTAAATTCGGACTACCCGTCTCTTCAATAACATAATAGAGTTCGTGGAGGCGTTAAATCCATGCACTTACCTACTTTACTCAAAAGGCCATATTCCAGTTCCACAACGCAACTCTAACCTGAACAGAATAACTAAAGAAAGACAAAGCCAAAGTGAACCCCCCCCT
>NW_004797293.1:131543-132691 GCF_000002075.1 Aplysia californica | reverse complement strand
TATATATATATAATATATTTATATATATGCCGTTCTTTCTTTCTGCGTGTAGTTTTTTTTTTTTACCAGTGTGTAGTTTTTGTATCAAGAGTGTCGTATTTTAGACATGCGTGTAGTTTTTTTTTTCTTCGTTTGTTTGTTTGCTTGTTTGGGGGTTTTCTTTTGTCAAAGTGGGGCAGTCTTTGTCTTAAGTGAGTATCATTTCCTTCCTTCGTTCTGGGAGCTATGAGGATAAGATTTCGGTGTGTACTGAGGTGGAGTGTCAAAACAAAGTCAGTGAATTCTGAGTGCAGGCTGAGGAGAAACTTCAAGATTTAATCGTGCTTACATATTTATTTAAAGAGCAAGCTTTGGGTACAACTGTTGTGTGTCAATGATCGTGCCTTTATTCTATCTCGTCAAACAAAAAGGAATTCTGACTGCAAGAAACATTTCCAGTTTGGATGTGTACTTTGTCGATGATATCTGGCTGTTGAGCTTTGGGTATTTGGTATACGCTGTTCTTTAATGCCAGCTTTTGTGCAAAATTTGTTAATGTGTCTTGGACAGCGACTTTACCTCATAATACGATCATTTGTACTGTGAACTTTTACTAATACCATCAGGGTTTGCTTCTTAATCTTTCCTTTCAAACATCAATCGTTCTTATCTCTCATCTTTCTTTTCTTTTTATATTACTGTCGTGTAATACCCCTAATCTCCGTCAATTGCATGACCTATTTGTGTTGCAGCTGCCGTAAAACTCTTACTAAAATTTTAAAAAATAACAAATATAATTTCATCAGACTTCTTTTGCCGGCTCGACGACTACACTTTCCTGCCGTGAGATGAGCGTGGTAAATTGTTCTCTGTGCAACCATATCTTCGACTTCGGAGACCTGAGTATGTGCCACATGAACCACCAGCCCGGCTACCCAGACAGTCTGTACGATATGATAGCTCGCTCCTGCAGGGAGGCTGGCGGGTGTCTCTGGGAACTAGCGGTGGACGTGGGATGTGGGATCGGCAAAAGTACCGTGCCTCTGGCCAAGTATTTCAGGGAGGTAATGGGAGTGTTTATCTTTGTTTTATGTGGTCTTTTGTGTTTTACACGAGAGAGAGAGAGAGAGAGAGAGAGAGAGAGAGAGAGAGAGAGAGAGAGAGAGAGA
>NW_004797293.1:129123-131054 GCF_000002075.1 Aplysia californica | reverse complement strand
AGAGAGAGAGAGAGAGGGGGACAGAGAGATGGAGAGAGAGAGAGAAATCGAGATAGGGGGATATGGGAATAGAGAGGGAAGATTGAGAGAAAGGAAGGAAAGAGACAGTGAGAAAGAAAGAAAATGAGATAGATAGATAGATAGATAGATAGATAGATAGATAGATAGATAGATAGATAGATAGATAGATAGAAGAGAGAAAGCGAAAGAGAAGGAAAGAAAGAGAGAGGTTACTTATAGGTATTGCTAGTGTAAGATCGCGCACTCAGGACTGGGAGGAATCTGAATAATATGTACTTGTTACAGACTTTCAGCTCCTTCTGTTGCCCTCTAGCGATGTTTCAGGAACCTCTTTTAGGCGTATGGAAGGAATAATTATACGGCTATTAAAATTTATTAAAATTGACAAGATAATATTAATAGTAGTACCAATAACTACGACTGTAGATTGACCTTACCATGATGATGATCATCATCATGAGGATGATGTTGATGATAATGACGATGATGAGCATCACCATCATCATCGTCATCATCATCATCGTCATCGTCATCATCATCAACAACAACAGCAACAACAACAGCAACAACAACAATAAAAAAAATAAAAAGAGCGTATATTTATTAATCTTGAATCACTAACATAATCTGAACCCACTCAGTGAACAGTGATGTAACTGTTCTTCAGCCTTACACTCTAGAGAAATTAGTTCGCTTCCCTTGCGGAAGTTATTATAATCTCTTCAAGTATTTCAATGGAAATGACAATGGCAATAATGATGACAATGACAATCTTTATTCATCTCGCAAGGAGAAATTTGTCTTGGTCGTTAACAATGGCAGTAGACGTTACGAAGGTTAGGTGCACTCACGCAAACACTCACCACAAGATAGGACATTATATGACAACGCGCTCTGTTAAACAATCTCTCTCTCTCTCTCTCTCTCTCTCTCTCTCTCTCTCTCTCTCTCTCTCTCTCTCTCTCTTTCTCTTTCTCTCTGTGTGTGCTTCATCATTCCATCTTTCTGCTGAGATACTGTATCTTTCGCCACCCGGGTTGACCATGACATTTAGTGCCACTATAGGGCGCTACTGTGGCGACCGGGTGAGTTCACTTCGCTGTATCTTGTTCCCTCAAATAGAAATTATATAAGTCAGAAGTAAAAGACCAAAGCTTCTGGTCTATAACAAAGAAAGACACATAATAAGGTCATTCCTACCACCATCCATCAAACCTCTTCCATCTTAATCTTCTTGTTATAAGTATTCATAAGACCTAGGAGCATGCATCAGAATACCATTAAGTTACAATCAGAATACTGAGTAGTTACCTATTTAGCTCAACATTATTATTGTTTATATCTTTGTTCATTTAAATTATGCATGTGACCCTAAGCATGTTTGTGAGTGAGTGCAAGCATACTACGGGTGTGGGCACGTTTGTGTGTGTGTGTGTGTGTGTGCGTGCGTGCGTGGTGAAACACAAAACCAATATGCCAGGATCTGGACAATAAAGATGAATCTTATCTTATTTGTGTCCAAAGAATCCAAGTGGGAGGTTGGTTGACGGGTGGTGTGGTGTAGTTTGATTTTACGGTAGGAATCCCGTAACAAGCGACCACTATGAAATGGATAGAGGGTTAAGGTTAGGGTTAAGGTTAATTAAGGTTTATGGATAGGGTTTGGGTTAGGACTAGGGTAGCGCTCATTAATATGACCTCATGCGGTTGCGAGCGCCGTAGAACTCTTACTAAAACTACTTAAAAGGGCTAGGGTTTGGGTTATAGGGCTAGCGTTAGGGTTAGAGCCAGGGTTAGGTATCTTCTTTATTGTGTTTGTTGGGGTGGTTGTATGTTACCTAAATCTTTCCAAAGACGAGTGCTGTGGTATGGTTTGATCTTTCTTTCCTATCAAACATCTATCGTCCTGA
>NW_004797293.1:126804-128367 GCF_000002075.1 Aplysia californica | reverse complement strand
GACAGACAGACAGACAGACAGACAGACAGACAGACAGACAGACAGACAGACAGACTCCGAATTTAGAGTATAGTTTCGACAGGACCGAATCCAACATCTAGGCTCTAGGCTCAACTCAACTCAAAAGGTTCAGAAATGCTTGTATGTAAGCAACTTATCAGTTAAACTATGCGCATTAGTCCAAAAGTGAAGTAAGTCTGATTTTCACACTTTGAATGTCTACTTAGTCCGGTCTTATACCCAGTAGAGTCTACACTTTGTACAAAGTATTGTCAAATCTCCATTTAATTTAGTTTGACACAGTAACGTCAATAGTCTTGTGTCATAGGGAAAGGCACTTTACACGAATTTCCCATTTGGCTCGGTCATTTCCGAGGCATTCAACAAGCTCATGGTTGCAGACGATCTGACAATGATGAACAACAAGACCCAGCTACAGGAGCATATGAAGCAACTAAATGCGAACTGTGAGAAATATGACATGAAGATCAATATTAGCAAGACCGAAGTCATGACAATTAGGAGATCAGACAAAGTGGATATCAACATCAATGGATCCCAACTAAAACAAAGCAGCGAATTCAAATACTTGGGCAAAATTTTCACAGAAAATGGAAAATTAGATCGAAAAATAGCTAGATGCCAGAAAGCCAACGCAGTCAGCTATCAACTCAGCCCTCTCCTGAAACATCCCAATATCCCCATGAGCACCAAGGCGAAGCTCATCAACGCCATTTTCCTTCCAATACTCACATATCAGTGCCAGACAGGGTCCCTAACAAAAGCCCAAGAGAGGAAAGCGGTCAACAAAACAAGAAGAGACAAAATAAAAAATGAATTCATAAGGAACACAGCAGGAACACCAGTCCTACCACACATTGAAAAACAAAAGGTCAAGTGGTTAGGACACCTCACGCGGATGCCCCCAAACCATCCAGCTCTGAGAGCATACAACATTAAATATTCTGGATTGAGAGCCAGAGGAAGACCGAGGCGACGGTCGAGTGAATCTGTGGCAGACACCCTCGGAGCTCAAGGGATGTCCCTCCTACAGGCCACTCGCCTTGCTGCAGACGGACGCCTGTGTCTCCCCGCGACACCCACCGGTACAAGCGGAAGAAAAAAGTAAAAGTAAAGTAATTTCTGAGATGGATCCAAATTCGAAGGTCCGACCTCTTAAATAAGTTTATCGTGTTGATAGGAGAGTTAAACCTATACCATTTCACCATTTTCACAATTTTTAGTTTGACACGCTTTTGGAAGACTCACCAATTTGGCACTGTTAGACCAATTCTTCCAACACCAGATATGTTTCATTTTGGAGATCATAATAATATGTGATTGGTTTGATGAAAACAACCAATCATACGGCAAGTATGTAACATGATAACTTTGTTTGCCGGCGGAATCAGCGGTTCTGAGTCAAATTATTGTGATGGAACAAAGCAGGAGTCATCTGAGAGATTGATGATAATAATTTTTAAAGAAAATAATATAAGATGACAGTAATGATAATGATAATGACAATGATAATGATGATGGTGATAATAATAATAATAATAA
>NW_004797293.1:121707-123119 GCF_000002075.1 Aplysia californica | reverse complement strand
CTCTCTCTCTCTCTCTCTCTTTCTCTCTCTCTTTCTCTCTCTATCACTATCTCTTTCGGTCTCTCTCTATCTCTGTCTCTCTCTCCACCCCCCCCCCTTTTTTAAATTATCATATTGAACAGCAGCAAACATGTTATGCCACCCATTATCTAATTTACATGGTGATAATGATTTTATTTTGATGCTGACACAAACTGATGGACAAGTATGATGGACAAACGTGTATGCATACTATAATTTGTGAGGCAGCGTGGTGAAATCAGGCACTCGTCAAAATAATGAATGTAAAAAAATTGGCCTTTTTTCCGCATGTTTCGGATTTTTTATCGAATTTTTGTTTTTTGGTTCGACAGCTTTTTTGCTCATTAAAGAGCATATTTTTCTGTGGATTTTACTGAAAAACGTAGATTAAAGGCAGAAGGGACTCTCAAGCTAAAGAAATAAATTAACTTTGGCGGCCATTTTCTCACTAATTTTACCTCTGAAACCAGATGACCCTCACCTCCTTTAATCACACACATATCGACTTCTTTTCAACATAGATGGATATTATTTTCACCCTAAAGAAGTTAAATGGACAAGCCTTAAGATGATACCATCAACTCTACATGCCCAAAAATTGACGAGAGCCTGATTCCACCGCGGCGTGCCTAAACTCTGCTCCACTGAACACATTGCACGAATAAAACAGTGATTTAATCAATTGTTATTGTTCTTAGCGTTCAGTACAATATATTGTAGAGCAGTGCCCATTCGACTTCGCTATTAGACTCTGTTTTTTGCGCTATTCATCGGGCTATTCGAAGCGTGGCTGAGCCATTCGAATGCTGTGTGATGTTTTTC
Source organism: Aplysia californica (assembly GCF_000002075.1). Taxonomy (NCBI): domain Eukaryota; kingdom Metazoa; phylum Mollusca; class Gastropoda; order Aplysiida; family Aplysiidae; genus Aplysia; species Aplysia californica. Next base: position 122,276 of record NW_004797293.1, on the reverse strand, counting down.
CACAATGGGTTTCTTCTAATTTTTCTCAACCCGTAGTAAAATCAAAGCATAATAAAATATCTAAATACATTGAGGTGAATTCTACGTTACGTTCAAGTTGATGATTACAGGACAGAGTGATATGATTAGAGGAGCCAGCAGGAGATATGAATCATGCCTCTAAAAGGCACTCGTGATGCACTCAATAGACCGTCGCTTCGAAGCGCAGCCGGAGATTTTGTGAACATTGCATAGCCTACTGAGCTCCCTTTGCACGATTCGCCATTCGAAGCACAAGGCGATATGGGTACCCACCACCTTTTTTTTTTGTTGAGCTATTGGAAAATGTGATATTCGAAGCATGGGTGCTGTAGTGAATTGATTTTGTGAGTGTAAAATTGTTTTGTCTTATATCATTTCTTTCAATTCAAAGAAAATGCTATTTTTTCAACGATTTCTTCTTTAATTCTCTCTCCCCCCCCCTCTCTCTCTCTCTGTCTCTGTTTGCCCTTTTGACCGGCGCTCGTGGTGTAGCTGTTCTTTGGCGCCTTGCCGTCGCACCCAGAAGACCCGAGTTCGATTCCTTGTGG
>NW_004797293.1:118737-119941 GCF_000002075.1 Aplysia californica | reverse complement strand
CCCTCGAATCTCGCTTTATCGCTGTCTCTATATAATAAAATATTATCCATGCATATAATTATTTGTCTCTATTCAGCTGTTCAGATGTATGAAGCCCAAAATTTTTATTTTTATTTTTTTAGGTTGTAGTATCTTAATCTGAGGTATCGGCTGCATATGCTCGTGAACTATTTGTTTGTTAGTTTTTCAATTCACATTCTCTCTATGTCAGAAAAGCAGGATAAGATGCATGATGTAGGTGTATAGACAGTGTTTGAAAGAATGAACGTTTTTTTTCCCTCTCCTGAAAACTGTTGCGTTCTTGGTTGTTTCCGTCGACTCTGGGCTTAGAACAGTTGCACAGCTAGCGGACAACGCCCACCGGTCTAAGACAATCACCTGTACAAATGACCACTTATACTACCCCTTGCATTTTTCATCATAATAATTACACTCTTAACGATATCCAGCAGTCAAAGACAACCATTTCATTTCTGAACAACACGGGTGGTCGTCCTGGATAGGTTGGAATGTGTTTTGAAAATCTAACACAAAAACTCTCTCTCCCTCCCCCACTAGCCTCAACAACAACAACAATAACAACAACTGGTGTCCCCCGTCGCCTCCCTCAACGCCCTCCCAAACACTCGTTTCACCTCCTTTTGATCACTATTCGCCTCCGACAAGGCCGAGCACTCCATATATTTCGCAGCTCCTACACGCTTGGCAAGTGACCGCCCTTGTTTCTGTGTGATATAATCTCCCGCCCTTCCTTCACCTTTGACCCGGAGGTCAGATTTTGTCCCCACGAGAATGAAGGGCATGTTGTGGGCAAGATGGCGGACTTCGGGTACCCACTCGTTGATGACGTTGTGCACAGATTGGGGGGAGTCGAGAGCGAGGCAGATGAGCACTACGTCACAGTGGTTGTAGGTCAGTCCTCGGAGACGTGCGTATTCCTCCCGGCCGGAGGTGTCGTAGATGGACAGCTGGAACTGGGGAAGGAGGAAGGTACAACTTACGTAACGAATGTAAATGTTTAACCCCCCTCTCCCCGCTCAAAAAGAGATCAACAATAAAACCAGCAAACACAACTACAGCAACTGAAATTTGATGTTTACACATCTTTCCCGTTACAGGGATAAAAAAAATTGTAATGTTGAACCTCCCTTTAGACAAAAGGGTAAATTTTAATGTTCAAGTTTAAATGTTTAACACACACACA
>NW_004797293.1:117049-118309 GCF_000002075.1 Aplysia californica | reverse complement strand
GGGGGCAAACCTGCTACAATTTTTCGGTTGCCACCCAAAAATCTTGTACTAGACCTTCGACGTAAGTAATTAACTATTAGATTACTGTCAATTGAATCAGAAATAAAAAAGGCATCTTTTGCAGAGGTGATCACACTGAAGTCTGACTGATTTCGTTTTTTTTTCTGTCTGAAACATCTTCACTTAAAACCTCCAGTATCCACTGACATACTATTATTATTCTGTTGTTTAAAGAGAGGCTGTTTGCAGCTTCACGCAGAGGACATGAGTTAGAATCTCGTGTGAAGGAATGTCTTAATTTTAAACCTCCGGTATCAACGAGTATCTGCGGTGTAAAGATAATTTAGGCTTTTTGCAGTTGCACGAAGAGGACCCTGTGAATTCGATTCCAGTGTGGCAAGTTGTCTTTCCTTTAAACTCCATTAGTAATGATTGAAGCCCGATGCGATGAAACGGTTTGTATTTTCGACGTTAAACGCAGATGTTAGTAAGTGAGAAATAGAAAGGGAGAGGAAGAGTGAAAGGGGTGGGGGTAGGTCTATTTTTGACTAGCTCCCACCTGTTTGCCGTTTCTGGTTATGTCCATCACGTCAACTTCAATAACGGTCAGTGACCTCTCGTCCAAGGTCGGCATGCGACCTCTGCTGAACCGGAAGATGAGGCTAGTCTTCCCACTTCCGGTGTCGCCCACCACGGCCACTTTGTGACAGACGCGAGACAATAGATGGGAAGATTCCTGGCTCTTCTCTGTTGATGACCATAATATTTAATAGAATACATTATATTATTGTACAAACAAAATAAAAGTAGCCTATATTATACTGTTTAGTTTAGTTTTAGTGAGGTTTTACAGCGCTCACAACAGCATATGAGCGCCAAGGGGTCGATGTCAAAAGAGAAGTCCAAAAGAGGAATCAGGCTTACTTTGCTCACATCTCTAGCCTCAACAGCACAAAGTCTGCTTCGACTGTCAAGGCTCTCTGGACATAGCAGTTCAAAAGAGAGTGACTAACATGCAAAAGAAGTAGAGGAAAAATGACGGAAGTATTCATGAACTCATAAAAAGCAGCAGTTCCCCCTATATTGTTGCGGCACAGTATGAGCATGGCATTGATAAATCAGCCCATTTACAATTGTACTGTGTTTAAGAACATGTTAATCTAATGTCCCCCCTTTGGGAATGGCCTAAAGACAACTTCAGTCAGTAGCACTGCCCTGGTTTAGGGGGGAGGGGGTATTATAATAATATAAGTATAATTA
>NW_004797293.1:111166-112709 GCF_000002075.1 Aplysia californica | reverse complement strand
TATAGATAGATAGATAGATAGATAGATAGATAGATAGATAGATAGATAGATAGATAGATAGATAGATAGATAGATAGATAGATAGATAGATAAACAGAAGACTTAAATGTATAATGTTTTAGAGAATACTTCCTTCAGATTGGGAAATTCTTCTATGAATTATCAGTGTATACAAAATTTCATTTCCTTAGCAAATGCAAATCTGTTGCAGACATTAACAATCATGGTTAAACTTTCATTTATCTGTTCGGATGCTCTCAAAAACCTACGTTATCTTGTTCTTTATTCTCGTCTTCGATCTGTTCGAGTTCCTTTGTTAATGATTCCTGTTCTACATCATACTCTTTTATCGCCAATTTATTTAAAGGAATAACCAATGTTCAAAGCGTTTTCCTCGGTTCAGCTTCTGTCCCAGAAACTACTTCCTGCTTGTTTCTATTAAATCTAGTGACCATCCAATGCTGGCTTCTTTCAGTATTACCTCATATAATGCAATTTCCTTCCTTAAACTCTCAATAGACTTCTAAGAAATCACATTTCTGTGCCTATATTTTATTTTCAATATCTTTAGCAACTGTCAAGAATTAAAAGCCGTAACGAAAGTTACAATTACTGACATTTAAAACAATTTTTCGAGGTTTACAAAAAGCAACAGAAGAAAGCAATATTTGGAGGGAACTTATTTTTAAACAGTAAAAATGAATAGTTTCGTAATACCTTTACAGAAGTTTTCCGTTATTCGGAGCGCTCCGTTAACAAAACGTGTACAGCACCACAAAGTAAATCAAGTGGTCAAATGAAGAAAAAAAAAGCAGTTTTTAGTTTAAGTAGAAGTTTTACGGCACTCACAACTGCAAAAGGTCATATGAGTGCCAGAAGATTAGAGGTGTTACAAGAGAGAGTAACAAACATAAAAAAGAAGGAGGTGAGATAAGGACGACAGATGTTTGATAGGAAAGAAGAAGCAAACCACACCATAGCACCCGCCAACCACCCACGAAAAAAAAAAAAAGCAGGATAAGTCCATTTCTTAAAAAATAGAAGAAAAAAATCAGGGTATTGGCCCTAAGTCAACAACAGTACCTGCAGAATATCGCTATGAAGTTAATCGCGTGAAAAAAACAAAAAAAACCCCCAAAAAACCCAAAAGAACAAACAGAACAAAACAAAAACACTAACAGAAGAAAGCCATCAGAAAATAAAACACAAATAACTAGGGTAAGTTACGGTAGGGTTGATGTGACTTAGCCTGTTTCTCACTTGACCCTTATTATAAGTGGTTGTGCAGGATGTGTGTGTGAGTGTAGTCTGAGTTTGGGTTAGCTTATTGTAACAACAGTGTTTGACTTTGGCTGAATCAAGATGTTTGTTACGGCAACGATTTTGGTGTTTGTGGTTTCACTGCTGGGTCCGTCATGCACGAACGGATCTAAAGGTAAAATAATTTTGTGCGTCCAATGTGATTTTTTTTTTTACTTAAAAAAAAATAGACCCAGCTTCATTCTGTCTCCTTTTTCTCTTTCACTTTCTTGCTTCCCTTTCC
>NW_004797293.1:108768-110104 GCF_000002075.1 Aplysia californica | reverse complement strand
ATGTGTGTGTGTGTGTGTGTGTGTGTGTGTGTATGCGCGCGCGCGTTGTTTATTTTCTTCCATATTTGTTTTCCTATTCGTTTTCCTGTCCTATTTCTGTTCTTACCACTTCCCCACTTATGTACTGTTGTTTCAAGATAGATAGATGCATTAAATTTTACGTATACTGTACAACATGAACCCCTACCATCAAAATACGTGTAATTCCTAATGTTATTATGCTGAAAAGTCATCTCCAATCGCACACACAAATGACGATGGAATTGTAAATAGATTACAATTTCAGCATTACAAAATTACAACAAACGATCATTTGTTCTATTTAATTAATATTAATATTGCTCCAACCTCCCCCCCCCCCCTCCTTTCCCCTTTCCAAACAAATTTCTCCCAAACAGACAACCCCACAGGCTCTCCTCCTGAAATAGCCCCGCCCCCAGGAATGGATTTTGACATTGTACGTAACACAAGTACCTCCGATGATGACAAAGTGTGTGTAGCACTGACATGCACCTATAAATACGACAAAAAGTCCACTCAAATCTCATACCTCGAAGTTGCCTACAAGCCCCCTGGAGAAACAAACATAGTGTATCAAACTCAAGTTATGTTCTTCGGGGCATCTAAACCCATTCATGTTTCGAAGGAATTCGTCATTTCTTCTTCAAGTGGAATTTCGAGTCCAGAAGACGGCATAATTCAGATTTCGGCGTCTTTTAAGGCGAAAAACAGCAGCAGCACCACCACCACTACCACCACCAGCAGCAGCAACGCAACGAAGTGCTTGCGTCTCACCTCCAGTTCGTTCAAATGCAAAGCAAGAACAACTTCACAGGGAAAAGACTCTTTTGTCAGTTACACCAAAAAGCCATTTGTCAGCCCACAACTCCCCGCCTCCCCTCCCCACAATCAAAACACGACGTCGATGACGTCACAAGATCTGACTAACCTTAACACTAAACTGACTCAGATCATGGACACAGTTAAAACTTTGCTGAACAATCAGAACCGTATCATGACCTCGGACGAAGCCCGTGACGAAATTATCTCGCCGCTAGGGGGCGGAATTGAGCAGATTCATTCAACACTGGACGGATTGTCCCAAAAACTGGAGACATGTTCTTCGCAGACTGCGAATGTGCAAAGCCTTCTGACGTCACAGGCTTCAACGCAAGATGGCAGTTCCGGTTCTAGTGAGAGACGGGACTGTCCTGGGCAGGGCTTTTCTGTCAGACGGGTATAAATCTGCTCACCTTCTTTGGCAGTTGTTAAGTTGCCTTCTCCTTCTTCTTCTTCTTCTTCTTCTTCTTCTTCTTCTTCTTCTTCTTCTTCTTCT
>NW_004797293.1:104218-107194 GCF_000002075.1 Aplysia californica | reverse complement strand
GTGTGTGTGTGTGTGTGTGTGTGTGTGTGTGTGCGTATATGTACGCACGTGCGGACGTGCGTGCGGTGTGCGTGTGTTTATTATGAATCTCTTTATTTTCTTTCTTCCTTCCGTTCTCATTTTTTCCCCTTTCTTTCCCTCTGTTCCCCATCCTTTTTTGTTTTCTTTCTCTTCGAACTTTATTTTCCTCCCCTTCTGCTTTCTTTCTTTCTTTATCTTCCGTCTTTACTATCATCCTTTCTTCCTCCCTTCCCTCCGTTCTTTTCTCCATCAGATCAAAGACTGTAGTTTCGCTCCCGGGAAAACCGCGAGGGAGATTCAAACCCTAACCACCGGCGTTCAAGTTGTCTGTGACTCCTCCATAGACGGCGGCGGCTGGATGCTTATACAGGTAGGTCATTGAGGTTTTGGAGGGAGAGAGAGAGAGAGAGAGAGAGAGAGAGAGAGAGAGAGAGAGAGAGAGGGGGGGGGGGTCAGCTTTTTAAGGTCTTTTTATAATATTGTTAAGATTTGTCTCGTGGTAAGGTGTGTGTTCCCTTGTTTTAGTAGCGTGTAACCTGTAAAGGCTTGAGCTTTCATCAAACATGTGTCAAAGATGTTTGAGAACCTCCGTTCTTTTTGTTGTTGTTATTCTTTTTTTTCTCCATAATTTTGTTGACACAGTAGGATGGACCTACAGCTTTTATCTTTTGGATATCTTTGAAGTTTTTTTTAATGTTTGGTAGTAGGGGGAAAAGGAGGGTTTGTGTATGAGTAGGGGAGGGGAGGAGGAGGGGGAGGGGCGTGAGAAATGAATCTGATGAAGGAGACAGTGTTCCTTTGGATACGAGTTGAAAGCGTGCGTTACTCCTGGCAAAAATAATTGCATTGAATTCCAAAAGTTGATTATTTTTATAAATATTATTATTCCCAGAAAAGACTGAACCAAAAGCACGAATACTCACTGAGCAAAAGATTTTTGATGATGAGAAATGAACTCTTAACTTTCACATTCTGAACAAGTAGCTATGCTTTTACACTCTGTTCATATTCAGATTTTGTTTTAAGAATACAGAAAATACAGATTCTGCTGTGGTCTTTTGACATCGAGTGTACTGTATTTCGTCATGGTGCTGCCGATGTGGCCTAACTCATTATTTGCACTTTTGAGACCGAGAGACTTGGTTTGACGTTTTAAAATGTCCTTTTTTTAAAATTGAGTATGACGCCAGGCACTTTTGAGAAATAAAATAATACTAAATGAGGCACCATTAAGAGTTACGCGTAGTTACAAAATGGTTACATACCATTATGATCTCGATAACAATTCTCCTCTCAGGGTAATCAAACTCTGGTCTCCTGCATGTGACAGCTTAACCGCTACTATATAGTGTAAAGCGCACAGAGCCTGCTGTTGAGCGGGGATATGCGCTATACAAATGCTATTTATTATTATTATTAATATTACTTCCTAGACTCCAGTGTGCAGACTGTAACAAGAATTCATTTCTAATCGTTGCCTCAGAATTACAAAGTTCTATCTACTCATTCAAGATCAGACTGGGGCGTTCCCGGGTCATGTCAGTATTTTTGTATGCGTGTGGAACTTGGACCTTGAATGCAGACCTTGAAGGAAGGATCAAAGCTATGGAGATGAGATGCTTCCGAAAAATCCTTGGTATCTCCTACAAAGATCACACCACAAATGATGAAGTCAAACAACGAATCAAAAATGATTCGCAAACTGCAATGGTATGGACACATCACCCGTTCATCTGGCCTTGCCAAGATGATCCTGCAAGGCAGCCTCCATGGAAAAAGGAGCAGAAGCAGATCGAAGAAGAGTTGGGAGGACAACATCAAGGAATGGTCAGGCCTGGAACTCAAAGACACGCTCAGGAAAGCTGAAGACCGGAAGGAGTGGAGGAAGCTGGTGACCAAATCTTCAAAAGCGCCCCAGAGACATCCAGTCCACGGGATATGTGAAGGTGAAGGATCTACTCATTACTTAGTTTCGAGAAATTTGACGTCAAAATGCTTGAGTTTCACAATATGTCAAGCTTTTACGAATGCAATTCTTTGAATATCTTGATAAAGGCTCCGAATAGTATTACGACTTTGATTAGAGCAGATAAAACATTTGGTTTTCGATCTCATGGTCTTAGTAACTCAAAACGGCCAAAAATGCCAGATAGAACTGTAATTCGAAGGTAGCGATTTTGAGAGCTAAATCTGCTGATAACAATTTGCTCGGACTTTAGAGTGGCAGTGGTGATATACTTTCTTGGCAGTAACCTCTGCAAGAACCTTGTGGGTCTTTTTATTCTAATGTTTATAATCTATGTCCATCCCATTGTTTTATGTGTTTTTATATCCTTCTGTTTTCGATTTCAGTATTTCCACTAAGATTTTCTTTGGGCTTATTTATTTTTATTTTTTTTTTGGGTTTTGATTGATCTGTCAATAATTTTTGTCTAATCTGGCTTTTCTTCTCCTTTTTCTTTGCCTTCGACATAATCTAGACAGTAACAAGAATACAACGTCTAATATCATCGATGATGACGACGACGATGATGACAAGGAGGAACAAAAAACAAAAAAAAACCAAAAAAATTATTTTAAAAAACCCTAAGGGAAAAAGAAACAAAGTTCCAATTTTCATAAAAGTAAGGCACAAGCTACAAAAATGCTTTAAAATGCCACGTAAAGAGGGCCAACATAGATGCCCTCTTGATAATATTATAGATAAATGGATTGGATTAATTCACGCTTCTGACATGAACACAGAAAACCAATTCGCCCACCAATAATGTTCCCGGCCCTAAAATAAGACAGTAAAGTGAGAAGCTCCGAACTGGCCATTTCTAAATCGCCAATTCCATCAATTTTGTCTATGAGGGATTTACGGCACACAACATTTGTTGCCGGACGCACTGTTCGATGATGCTATCAAAGTGACGGTCTTATGTTCTTTATAAGTCTATCTCCTCCCCCCCC
>NW_004797293.1:68800-104118 GCF_000002075.1 Aplysia californica | reverse complement strand
TCTCTCTCTGTCTCTCTCTCTCTCTCCTGACCCACTATAAGAGAAAACTCACAAAATCTCTTTCTGTTGCAGTGTTTAGTGGAATTATGGAGAAAAAAAAATTACTACACCGTCTTTACGTCTGAATGGTTGCCTGCCTGCTTTCCTGCCTGTCTGTCCGTCTGTCTCTCTGTCCGTCTATCTGTCTGTCTGTCTGCCTGTCTCCCCACCCCTCTCTCTCTGATTCACCCTCTCTCTTCCTCTCTACCCCCCTCTCTTTCTTGACTTACAACTTACAACAAAAAAGAAAGCTTACAATATATCTGTTCTTGTTGTGGTTATTGTTGTTCATCTTGTTTTCGTTGCTGTTGTTTAAGTGTTGGTAGTGGTTGTAGCTGAAGTTTTTAGTTGTAGTTAAAGATATCTATCGTTTGCTTTGTTTACATTTTATAGCTAAGACTCGTTTCAACTTTCAAATAATTGTTCTCTTTCTCTGCGTTTGTGCTTTTGACTGACAGTAAATTTTCTGTGTTCCACCCCTCCCATAACCCCCTCCTCACACACCATCCCCACCCCCACCCCCCTCCCTACCCACACAAACACACTTGCAAAACAAAACACACACACACAAACGCACACACACAAACACACATACACACACACACAAACATACACACAACAAAACCCGCACACAAACACACACACACACACACACACAAACCCACACATACACAGAAACGCTGGGAACTCCGAGTGGACATGGTACTCAAAGGAAAACCCTACTTCGCCCAGTACGCCTACTTCAAAATCCAGCCAGAGAGTCTCAACTACGCCCTCCTCGTGGGGGGCTACTCGGGGACTGCAGGGGACAGCCTCAGTTACCATAGCAACAACGGCTTCAGCACGGAAGACCGAGACAACGACCGGAGCTCTGCGCTCCACTGTGCCCGCTCCCTTAAGGGGGCGTGGTGGTACAACAGCTGCCACACGTCCAACCTTAACGCTCTCTACGGCTCTCGCGAGAAGTCTCAGGGGCTCAACTGGATGTCTCTGACGGGCGATAGCGACACTGTGGACATGTCGGAAATGATGATACGACTGGCTAAATGATTATATAACAGGCTGGATTGGAAATGTTGGAAATGATGATATGTTGGCTAAACGATGACCTGACTGGCTTGATAATAAATGTCAGAAATGATGACACGACTGGCTTGATAATAAAGGTCAGAAATGATGACACGACTGGTTTGATAAGAAATGTCACAAATGATGATCTCGGGAAGCATACAGCGCAAGCTGCCATTTTTATGATTCTACAGACGCTTAACTCTTTCACTCCCAAGGTGTTTTCCTCATCTAGACCGGACCTATTCTCATTCTCCTTTCCCTCAAAACAAATTAAAGTATTTTAGTTCAATTCTCAATATCAGTTACATGTATTACATATCAGAATAAAAGGGAAATAATGAGCAATTTCAACACACAGCTAGAAATGATAATTCTCCAGCTTGAGATTTCAGTTTCGATATTACAAAAGTAGAACTGGTTTTGAAGCAGAAAGTGGAGAGCTGTGAAACAGGGCTTGTGGTCCAGCGTTGGGGGTAACAGGAGACGTGAAACATCACTCGCGACAAGAACTTTCGCTGTCTATGTTCGGGTACCCATTCACACTTAGAAGAATGAGGAAAATTTGTGTAAAGTGCTTTTCCCAAGGTCACAAAATTGGGTATGAGTGGAAATATTATTATTAAATTATCGTTAGGTCAGCGATCCGAGACAAAAGCCAAAAATTCCTTTATAAAGCTTGTTTTATTTATAGTTCTTGTGTTGCTATGTACAACATGCACTGGAATACAGAGCAGAAATCAGAGATAATGCACACTCTGTCAACAATTTCTATTTGCTTTGTTTGTTTGTTTGTTTGAGAAAGACATCAACACAATAATAGTCATTTAGTTCTGGGAAAAAGCAAAGAAGACAGACAAAACAACTGAGTGTGAGAAATGAAGTGGGACCTACAAGCAGAGCCCTCCAACTACACATAGAAGCATCAGTAAAATGGGAACAGCACAGGATAGATGTTTGTGTGGAGTGTTCTATTGTGTTGTGTATCCATGGACATGGAGAGCAAAAAGGGACAAATATCTTCTTATGGGAAGGAAACTGAGTTGGACCACACAAAACGCTACAGAATAGTGGGGAAAGTGAGAAGGGGGTGGGGGGGGAGGAGGCAGCTTGAATTTATGATTGTGAGTGTTGATCAAACAGTGTATCACAGATAAGTCATTTATGGGGTGTTTCAGGCTAATATTTGAGCGTGTGCTGGATGACATGAGCGGCTTCCACAACGGTCTGTGGCACAGGTCTCCTGACTCGTGGGTCCATCACTGGCACGTTCAATCTGAGGAGGGGGGAGGTAAAAAGGACACATGTTAGAGAAAGTCATTTACCTGCTGTTGAATACTGAGCTGGTGGTGGGAAAAGAAATGTGCCACGACTCTATGGAATCAGGCGCTCATAAATTTTTTAGCATAGATATAGAGTTATTGGTATCATCTTTAAGCTTATTTATTTGTCTTGTTTTTGATGAAAAATATTTAAAGATGCACATATATTTTGAATAGCAGTCGAGATATTTGTTATTGGTAGAGGTGATGGTCACCTGGTATCAGAGCTAAAATTAGAGAGAAAATGGCTACCAAAATTTGGTTAATTCCAAAACTTGATTGTCCTTGGAAACTGAAAATGTACATTCTTAATGCCTTTTATCAAATATTTCCATTAAAATTCACACAGAAATGTGCTCGATTTCTTGACACTCTGTAGGCTTACTGACATAAGTCACTTACTTGACATTGGTCTTGTTGTTCACCACGAACAGAGGGTTCACTTGGCTTAAGATTTCGTCATTGACCGAGATACCATCCAGGTACTGCTTGAGGAGAGTTCGCAGTTGGTGGTTCTCCTGAAATGTTGGAAACAAATGTTAAGAGTTACTGAAACACTGGAAACACATGTAACGGGTTACTGGAATATAATACAAAAAGAAACACAGTAATGGAAGATTATACTTAATTAGTGAGACAGATGAATGAAATATTGCAACAAACGTAACAGGTTACTGGAATTTTGTAAGAAGAGTAACAGGTTATTGGAGTACTGTAACAAATGTAATGTTACTGGAAAAACATTTTTTTTAATGTATGCAGGAATATTGTTGTAAAAAGATCTTACAAATTACTTGAATATTGTTGTAAACCAAAAAAAAAAAAAAAAAAAAAAAGTAACTGAAATATTGCAGCAACAAACAAATCAGGTTACTGGACTATTGTTTAAAACACAAATTTTAATGTAAAGGTTACGAAATACTGTTCATTTTGTGACTGCAACAAATTTTAAGGGAGAGTTAAGGAGTTCAAGTTTGATAAGCCACTTTATTTTTACTTTGCAACCCAGACTGTTGTAAATGATAATTGTCTAATTCTTAAGGGTACTGTCTAAATCCAGATATGTTATGCTTTAGTTTAGTGGGGGGGGGGGGATATAGATAGATAGATAGATAGATAGATACATATATATAAAGGGGAAAGGGGTGGATATATATATAGGATAGTGAGGAGGGAGGGTACCCAAGCCACATTATGGGGAATGGGAAAGGGGTGGAGGAGGTGGTACCTAAGCTATGCTTTGAGGGGAGGGGGAGGTACCTGAGCCATGCTTTGTTGACAGGGAGGGGGACGGGAGTAGCTGAGACATGCTTTGGGGATGGTTGGGGAAAGGGGGGGGGGGTAATTTTACCTGAGCCATGGTCTGTTTCTCCTTATCCAGGGCCAGCTTGTCCAGTAAGACTTTGTTGTAACGCTTCCAGAAGTTCTCCAGCGATGTGTAATCATGCATCACCTGGCACACACAAACACAGGAAAAGGTGGTTAGAAAAACCTGGCCTATTTTGGAGTAATAGTTACGCACTTCCACATTGTACACAAAAATCTATTAATTACTCAAATTTCGGAATTTTAGGAGCCATAAAACAATTAAATAAATCAATGCTGACATCAGCTCATATTTATGGGTAAAAGGATTTACCAAAAGGTCTACTTCTTTACTCCCTCTCTGCTATTTCTATATCTGTCTGTCGGTCTATGTAGCTTTTTTCTCAGCACTAAGAAACTGTTATTGTGTTGAGTAATTCTCTCCAGATCAAATACCCCTTCCCCCCCAACCCCACCTTTTCCCTTCATTTTAAACAAACCTCTATGAATGTCTTTCAGGCAATAAAAAGTTTAACTCAGCCATTTTATAAATGTTTTTCTGACAGTGGAAAACTTATCTCTATCATTCTATAAACACTTGGTTGATGGTGAAAAAACTTAGCTAATGTTGTTGGTGGTAGAAAGCTTACCTCTGCCATTCTCTAAATGCGTCATGACACGGTGGAATCAGGCGCTCGTTAATTTTGGGGCATACGCAGTTATTGGTATCATCTTAGAGACTGTCCATTTGCCTTGCTTTATATGGCAAAAATATCCATTCACCTTGAATACAAGTCAAGATAGGGGGTCGCCTAGTTTCAGGAGCAAAATTAGCGACAAAATAGCAGCCAAAGTAGCGTTACTTCCTATGCTTGAGAGTCCGTGGAAACTGAAAATTTACATCTTTTATCAATGTTTTTCAGTAAAAACCACACATAAATATTTTTTTTTACGGGTATGAACAATGTAGAGCCTAAAAACAAACATTTTGAAAAAAATTCCCAGACCTGTGGGAAAAATGCCAGTTTCTTCCCTTCCATTTATTTTGGCGAGTGCCTGATTTCACCACGCTGTCTCACAAAAATGTTTTGTTGGTGAAATAAAACTTACCTCAGCCAGGGGTTGTGACGGAGGTTCTAGAACCGCAGCCTCCACATCCTCCTGCTCTTCCTTGGTGAGTGAGGAGGCGTAGAACGGCAACACTTTCTCCTCTTCCGTCTCCATCTTGCGACACATTTCGGCCAGTCTCAGAATCAGCTCACCCTATGACGGGAAGTTTTGATTAAGCGGAGAGCAGAATAAAAACCACCCAATCCCCCCAAAAAAGACAAAAAAAACCCCAAACAAATGAGAACATCTGTGAAGTATCAATTTTGTTTCTTCAGGTCTGTGTGTCTTTGTCTTTGTGTGTCTTCAGCTTTGTGTCTTTGTCTTTGTGTGTCTTCAGCTTTGTGTCTTTGTCTTTGTGTGTCTTCAGTTTTGTGTGTCTTCAGCTTTGTCTGTCTTTGACCTTGTTCGTCTTTTAAGTTTGGGTACCTTTTGACTTTGTGTGCATAACTTTGTATCATTTCTTTTGGTCATTTATTACCCACTTGTAATACTAAACACAATTGAAAAGTAGTATTTGCTTGGTGCCTTTCTACACAGTAAGATTAATAAAGAGGGGCAGACTTCTGATTTTAATGGTCATCTCTGATAGGATCAAGGCAAGTGGATGACAAGACCTGAAAACTGTGAAGTAGCAGTTAGGCCCTTTGCCATCACATGCAGAAGACCTGAGTTTGATTCCTGTATGGGAAGCATTTCAATAGAGTATCTTGGTCATTCTGCTGGGACCTCTCAGTCCAGGTTTGCTCTGACAAGCAGAGTCAAGGAACACATTCCAAATGATCTAAATTGTGTTGATGGGGATGTAAAACACCTTTCTTTTAAACAAAAAACAAAAAACAAAAAAACTCCCAAAACAACCTAAGCTCAAGCACACTCTTCAGTAAAATCGAACCAGGGCCATATTTTTATGCACTATACTCTAGCGTAGTACCAGCTGAGCTATTACTGTTTTCTTCTTCTCTTTCTCCAGTATTTTTCCTTTAACTTCTGTCGTTCTTTAGTTTCTCCGTCTGTCATTTCTTACCTTCTCCTTCTGTCGCTTGATCTCCTTGATGGCTGCATTGCTCTCCAGTGTGAGTTTTGTCAGTTTGTCTCTTTCCTTGTCCCGGACTTGGTTCATCTCGGCTTTCAGTTCGTGGAAATGTCTCTGCATCTTTTCTCTGTCCTGTTATCAACAAATATACATAACATGATAGAGATGATGGAATTCAACTAGAATAAAATGAGAAAAAGTAAAGCATTTCTCACTGACCCCTGCCACTAAAATACAATAAAAGATAATTAAATTAAGTTATCAGTTGTTGTTGTTTTTTTTTGTTTTTTTTGGGGGGGAGGGGTTCTTAAAAAGTTTTTTAAAAATAGTTTTTTACTGAATAAAAACAATTAAGTATAAAACATTTTTTTAAGGATCACAGAGAAGAACTGCCAGCTCAAGATCACAAAACAATGGAATTTTTCTAAAATTCCTAGGGAAGTTGAATTTGCCTCATGTATCTTCAAGATATCCAAGCATTAAGCTGTTTCAAATACAAAGAAATTAAAACTGTATATCAATAGGACAAAAAAACAGGAGATAAATTCAAATTTCAACCTTTTATCTGACAGGGAGAACAATAGAACTCTGCAACTTCTATACTTTCTTATCAAAAACTCAAAAGTATAAGGGGGAACCCATCCATTTCTTAATGTCTGATTTTGTCACTTTATCTAAATGGTATGCAAATGTCATCAGCTGTATCATACATCCCAAACAACTTTTGGTAAGAAATAATAATACTCTTTTGCTTTTTTGGTAGGGAAGACAAATTCAGTTAAACACACAAAAGTTAAGACTAAAACATCCCCAAAAATGTAAAAGTTGTAAACTTTAGAAAAAAGAAAATGAAAGGAATCAACAAAACATGAATGCAAAATTAGAATGTGAACTATTTCTTCATGCAATAAAATAAAGGTTTTCCCAAAACGATCAAATCAAATCATATCATTCAAAATTAAAACTTCAAGAGCAAGCTAAAAATAAAATTAGAATACCTTTTTGGTTATGATTGTTTCTTCTTCCTACACAACCAAAAGCGAAAATATGTTCAATTAAGAAAATGTAACACACAGAAAGACAGCGGTTTCTTGACAACAATAATGGGAAACCACAGAGCAAGAAAATTCACAAAAAGTGGAAATTCATCAAACACGATCGGAGCTGTTTTGGATTGAGTGACCAATGATTGAGGGATAACAATATCCCCTATCTCAGTGAGGTATACATATTAAAAATTTGTCTATTGGATAGGTTCATTCAGTCTGTCAGAGTGTACTGTAATTATCTCCAATCTTAAATCCCCCGTATCTTCAATTTATCAAATAAAATTCCTTATTCCCCTAAACAAAGAGATTTCAGGAACTATTGTTAGATAAGGCAAAATAGCTCTACTGAAGAAAAAAAAAAGATGGTAAATCAGAGATATTAAACTGTGAATAATCTTATAGTGTTGAAAAGACTGTAAAACCCTTGACATACAACATATCTTTAGCCAGGATAGCTGCCCAGCTGACAGGAATTCTACGAATTCAGAAATAAAGAAAAAAAAGTGTGCATGGAAGCCTTGGAAGAAGCTTGTAGACACATGCGTACACCATCCATGGAGATGGTAAGCATCATGACGATATTTGTAATAGTTTTTTTGCGGAGACTAAAGTCATAACTGGGTTATAGTCTTAGCAAAGAAGATGATCATGGTCAGGATTGATGGTGAGGGGATTGGGGAGTCGCATACAGAAAACATTACTCATGATGTAGGTTGAAGAACCTGGAGGCAATTACTTACGCCTTAGCAAAACAAGAATAACAATTTAATGTAACAAAGCAAAAGGATGCGGTTCAATTTACCAATCAGTCTTATATATAAGAGTATCTGTATTTTTTTAGCCTGCGGTCAGTAAAAGCTCTAGTGCGCTAGTGTGTCACAGCATCACTTTACACACACTCCACGATACAAAAAAATAAACTAACAAAACAAAACAACAAACAGAATATGTCATCCTACCTCCTTCAGCCCTTTGTTCCTCTCCTCACATTCTTTAGCATTTGCTGACATCTTACTTTTCAGCTGGGCAATTTGATCCTTTGGACGGGAAGGAAATTAAAAATGATTTTCAAAAGTAAAGAAAAGAAAACATTTAAAGCATAATACAGTCCTACATGTCCAAGACAATTGTCCAATGTCTATGAGAAAAGTGGTAATCTCAGACAAGTGGTGCTCTTTGACAGTGTCATTATAATATATGATCATACAGAGCAGGTAAGACTGTGTATATTACAGTCAGACCTGTGTTAGACGGAATCGAAAGGGAGCCAGAAAAAAATTCCGTCTTAGAAATTTTACATCTTAGACAGAGGAATTTATGGAGGGGTTCTAAGTCCCAGCCGGTGGGATCAAGGGTCGCTTGTGCGGTCGGCCAGCTGTCACAAATGGTCAAAACTTTACACCTCTCAACTGCTATCCTCTCTGATAAAGACACGCGTCAGTCTTACTTATCCAATTACCACCAGTGTTTGTATTTCATAGAACCACTGCTTGATCTATTAAAAACAGAATCATTTGAACCTCTCCTTTGCTTCCACCCTTATTCCCACCCATCAGTGTAATAAGTACAGTCAACCAACCACCCTTCGCAGCCATGTAACAACGATTCGAGGAACTCTTTTCTCAACTGGCTGTATGATTAGAGTGGAGGGCATCGGGCAAACTAATTTCACACCTCTGGCCTCTACAACCAATAAAGTTTCCATGCTGGAGACCCATTTGAACACTTTCACTGGCACTTGTTAGATTTTACAACCACATCCCTCTGACCATCTTCACCACAAAGGGCTCACTCTTCCTCGACCGACAGCATGATGTTAAGTTTAGAGCCAGTGGAATCAAACTTGCAAGTTTTATTACAAATCAGGGCTGCACAGGCAAAGCATTTTCAGTCTTAGACAGGTGAAATCCACGAAAGAGAGCGGGGTTTTTTTCCGTTTCCGCATTGGACAGGTTTCTGTTTTATACAGGTAGTTAAAGAGGAATATATCAAGGGGGGGGAGCGGGGAGACTCTGTTAAGACAGGTTTCCGTTTTACACAGGTTTCCGTTAAGGCATGTTCGACTGTATATGTATTGGAAAACATATATTTTCACACTGACTGACTTATGAGAATAAATCAGAAGCATGCTAATTGTTGCCATAAATAAAAACACACAGTACAACTTGCTTACTTAGCAAAAGGTGCCTGTACTATCTTGAACATTAAAAGAACCCCCCCCCCCCCAACCTATAAGCTACTGTGAGCAAGCTATATCAGACAGTAGTAAGGTCCTTCACTGATTGGTTTGCAAATGTTTTATAAAATTGTTGAGCATATAAAACATTTCTTCAAAGGAAATATTTTAAGACAGATGAGACACAATTTTAACAGCTCTACACCCAAAAATGTAAGGATCAAAATAAGATCAGCTTAAAACCACAACAATCATCCATTCTGAGACTCATTC
This sequence comes from Aplysia californica, assembly GCF_000002075.1. Classification (NCBI taxonomy): domain Eukaryota; kingdom Metazoa; phylum Mollusca; class Gastropoda; order Aplysiida; family Aplysiidae; genus Aplysia; species Aplysia californica. The sequence goes on along the minus strand of NW_004797293.1, from coordinate 94,743 downwards.
CATTATGAACTATCAAAATTAAAACAAAATTGAATTGCAATAACGGAAAACTATTCAAAGCATAAGTCACTTCATTGGCCACTACATTCCTTACCCCAATCCTCTGCAGTTTCCTCATTTGCAGTTCAATTTCCTTGGCACTCTTTTCATCTTTGATCTTCAAGGACTCAAAGACTGTCTTTTTCTCCTCTGTTGTTTCGTTGTAATTCTTTGAAAAAGAAGAAAATAAGGATTCATTGAACATTATTTGATATAAAGTTGAAAACCTGTGCACATGAAAGTATTCACTCAGGCATCTGTACAACTAAGATTTGAATCAAATGATGCTCACCCTTTGCAAGGAAAAAAGACCTTTGACTTAACATCACTGGGGGGGGGTGAAGATGCCTGATCAGGTTGATCTTTATCCGCAAATATAAAATAAAATTGATATATCTTAAAAATGCAGTCAGCTCCTCTTCATTATCAATATATATTTATCCCTTTTTGGAATACACATAACTAACGACCTCCATAATTGATTTAGACAATGTCAAGTTCTCTTGGTCTGCTTTCATTTTTCATTTATGTGACAGCTCTGGATCGATCATGTTACCATTCCAAAGGAACTGAGTACATTTGTTCCAAACTTTTCAATTTATTACTATTGTAAGTACTGAGTTATGATAAAATACAAAGGAGAGAAACCTGTAGAGCCTGGCGGAACTGCTGCCACAAATCGTCAACTTTTGTCTCCAGCTGAACTCGCAGGGCATGCTTTTCTTCCAGGTTCTGAAATGTCACAACAAAAAATGTTGGAGGGAGTCATATCAAATTCATTTGTCAATGATGAGTTGTTAACTGTGGAGAACATACTCAGCTTTTTAGTTTCTGAATGGGCTAAAAAAAAACATGTACAGTAGTCTCCGACTGAGATTCCTGTGCTCAGGAGCAAGGAAAATGCAGGATCTTAGGCGAATGGGATCTTAGCTGATGAACAAAGGAAAGAACCTACGGTGACCCATATTAAGGCCCACAACTGGTAAAATGGTTTCTCTTCACTCTAAAACGAACTGACGAGAACCCTGGGTAGGTTTATGACAGAGAGCAAAGAGTGGTCAATCTTGATGACCAATCACAGTGGCATGAGGCATGCCATTTTAACTTATTATCCTATCGTGAGTCTCAAGATCTACACTGATCCAATTACCAACCCCCCACCCCACCTTTACCTGTCCATAATTCATAGCTTTTTGTCTCTGACCGAGTTCCTCCACCTTTGTTGTTAGGCACCATTACTTTGTGACAACACAAATTAAAATTCAGTTTGTCTTGCAAATTCTGGAGTAGAGACAACTGCTGCAAATGTCAGGGAAAAGTTCACAGTTGGATGTGATCCCGCCTGGAGCAAATGTGTAGGCCCTATCCACCCTACGAGTGATGTAAGTTTAGGTGAAGACCTCAAATGCGAGTGCAATGTTAGGGGAAAACAAACGCATCCGCAAAATTCACACCTCCGTGTGATCCCGTCCGGAGCAAACAATGAGTTTTACAACAAGTATATGTGATCACATTCACAAGTGTGTCTGATCTTTGAAGTGGCAGGCAGTTCAATGATCTCAACTTTTCACTCTTGGTTGATCGCCTATGCCAGTCCTGGTTTTTGTTCCGTAAATTATGATCTGAAATGCGGGATCTTAGCCGAATGTAAACCTTCAGAGTGAATCAGAGCAGGATCTTAGGGGTGACTTTTGTATAGTAAAAATTCTGTTTTCTTAAAACAGCGGGATCTTAAGCGAACTGGGATTGTAAGTGGTGGGATCTAAGGTGGAGACTACTGTTCATATAAGTGTACAATCTTGCCAACTTTTTCAAAACCGTGTCAGGAACACCAAACATTATGACATCAGATTACTTAACAACAAAAATTTACAAGTAAGACTCGTTTTAGCATAGTAATGTATATGTCCTCTCATATTCCCTAAATGCCAAATCCAGAACATTTCCAAGAAATTCAAGACAGTTGGCCTAGGTACACAAACTTCAGTGGAGATTTTTTACGTTTATAATTTAAGGATCTGTAAAACATCAATAATACAAACCTTATTCTTGATTTCATCTCGCATCGACTGAAATTCCGACTTTGCTTCATTTTCGCGCTCCTGAAAGTTTTGATCCATGGCAAAGAGAATGTCAGCGATATCGTTCATCTCGATGTTGTGCTGGTCGATCAACATAGCTCTCTCAAGATCGAATTCCTCACATACAATCTCCAGCTCCACTGAGTACTCACGGGTCAAGGCCTCCAGGCGCTGCTTCTGAAGCTCTAAGAGAAGTCAGATACAGATTGAGACATTATTTGATAGCTCTGACACAAATTGGGAAAAAAAAGCTTTTAATCATTCTTCAACTAAGACAGAAAACGGGAAACAGATTGAAATATCATTTTACAGCTCTGAAAGAATTAGGAAGAATATCTAGACAATTTATACAGACCTGCCAACAACTCCATGATTGAAAATAGTATTTCTCAAAATCTCCCCCCCCCCCCCCTCCCCCCAAAAAACTTTTTAAAAACACATGCCCACACAGTCCATCACAAAAGGCCTTGAACTTGAAGGGAAGTTGATCATTTGTAAAAAAAAGCAATCTCGATAAGCTGCCCAATGATCTCAGAGAAACACAACCAAATTCAAAGCAAAACGGAATGAGATAGGAAAAAAATCCACCACAACGACTCATCTGATGGGAGACACTTAAGTAGTCTAGGCAAGAGGCTGCATTCTTGTTCTTCCTTATTTCCGACATTCATCGCAAATATCTGCTTGCCTGTGCTTTTGCTGTATCCTTATAATATTAAATCTTTATTCTTTTCTGAGTACTTTAGATGAAAATAAAAGCTTGTAGCAAGTAACCTAAATTTTAATTATGGAAATGTGCATTTGTGTCATGACGGGGTAGAATCAGGAACTCTTCAATTTCGGGAACATGGGGTTGTTGGTATCGTCTAAAAGTTTTTTCATTTGCTTTGCTTTCAAAGAAAAATATATTCATCTACTTTGAATAGAAGTCGAGATATTTGTGATCGAAGGAAGTGGGAAAATGGCCCCCAAATCTCAGTAACTTCAATAGCTTGTGAATCCCTCAAAACTCAAAAATGACATACTTTGTGCCTTCAATCAATATTTTTCAGTCAAATTCACATAGAAATGTGTTTCAGTAAGGACATGAAAGTGTTAAACCAAAAACCAAAAATTTGAAAAAAATTGCCAAACTGGCGGGAAAATGTCTGTTTCTTTGATTTTAGTATTTTGACGAGCACCTGATTTCACCACGATGTCTCACATATATGCCTGTTTTCAACTAAATGTGTGGCCACAAAATAGGGAATAGGCCTTCAACTTATAAGAATTTAATTAGCACTATTAGGCACATTTCACCTTGTAATCAGGATTTGATAACTGTGGTGATGAATGAAATAACTGCTGTGCATTGTACACAGTCATGAGATTATCCATACCATGGATACCAATAAGATAATCCATACTTTAAATACCCATGTGGTAATCGATTTTTCGCATCTGTGTGGATAACCCAAAATTCAAATACAGGGGATATGATCCCCATTTTACACACCTATGAGATGATCCATTCTCTATATATCCATAAGATAATTTTTCCACCTTCCATATACTCATGAGATAATCTACATTCAACATACCCATGAGATAATCCACATTTTGCAGATGACTACGGAGGGCCATGGCATATTGCTCTTCTGCTTCTGCAATATCTTTAGATAAAGATTTGATCACAGCATCCTTCCGATCAATGACTCTCTCAAATGTCTGACTGAGAATTTCGATATCCTTCTTCAGTTCCTTGGCCTTCGCCTCCCTCATTATGTTCCGCCATTGATGGTTCAGTTTGTTCAGGTTGTATCGGGTTGCCTTCTCTTCCTTCACAAGTTTGTCCTGTCATTGTGGAAAAAAAGAGGAAGAAAAAGGTTTTAACATATCATTAACACTTTCTGTAACCTTATAAATTACACAAGAAAGTTAAAAGAAGAGAACATTCACACCATTTTTACAATTTTTATGTGATCATGCTATAACTTATGAAGGTAGTAAATACATTTATATGAACACAAGAACACAGCTTTGATTTAAAAAAATATATATTAGGACTTTTAAAATTCAATTCTTCATGTGAGAAATGCTCTACTTGGCATAAATAGTTCATTTCAGATGTGAACACTGAAGAAAAAATCAAGATTGGACAAAAAAAGTCCATTTAAGAAATGTGTAAGGGGGTATTTTGTCAGAGTTAACTATTTCACTACTAGGGGCTTTTCCTCACCTGGACCAGGCCCTATCTGTGACCTACTTTCTGATTCTGTTTACCGTTGGATAAATTACAAATTTTGAGTTCAATTTTTAATATTAGCCACATGTATTATATGTGTCACAACGCGGTGGGATCAGGCATTCGTCAATTTTTGGGCATGTGAAGTTATCGGTATCATCTTAAAGTATGCTCATTTTTGTATCTTTTGATGAAAAAAATATCCATTTATCTTGAACAGGAGTCGAGATATTCATGAATGAAGGAGACGGTGTCACCAGGTTTCAGAGGTAAAATAAGCAAGAAAATGAGCGACGAAGATTGGTGACTACCATAGCTTGAGAGACCTCCTTTGAAACTGATAATTTACATTTTCTGTGTCTTTATTCAACAGTTTAGAAAAAAAAATCAACACAGAAATGTGTTTTTAAACATACATGAAAGGTGTTAAGCCAAAAAAAAAATTGGAAAAATATTGTCAGATAGAAAAATGCAGTTTACTTTGATTTCATTAGTTTGACGAGCGCCTTATTTCACCACGAAGCCTAACATAAATGAAGGTAAAGGGGAAATAATGACCTTTCTAAACATTTTACTTAAAACGATAATTCTTTTCCCTGAGACTTTAATTTCAATCGTTACAAAAGTAAGTGTGGTTTTGAAGCAGGAAGTGGCGAGCTGTGAAACACGGATCACAGTAGTCAAAGAGATAAAGGAAAGTGAGGTTATTAGTCAATGGTTTCAAGGTTGGAAACCTTTTAAAACCCTTAAGGGGTGAAAGTATTTCTTTCATGAAACGGTTCGAAAATAAAGAAAAAAAGTATGCTCTGTCCTGTGAAAAGAATCTAGAAACTCTGATATTAAGATGTGTGTAGCCTCAGGGTTTCACCCTTTTTCATCATCCTTATGATGAAGTCTGAAGGTTGTCATGTCATTGTAACATTGCGAGACTCATTACAAGGGTTGAGAAGATGGGACTGAAGAAAAAAAAGTATAATTTCAGTATATGACACAACATACTTTTGAAACAATAATATACCTTTAGAAATTGAGCAAGAACATCTTCTTTTTTCTTTCGCATCTCTTCCTCCGCCAGTCTTTTTTGCTCTTCATAGGCTATACGTTCATCTTCTGACATAGCCTTTTTGCCAGATCCCCTCTTCTTCTTCGGCATCTTGGCTGTGTTATTGTACTATATGAACACACCTGAAAGAGTAAAAGATCAAACAGATTTAAGAAAATAAGAATCATTCTTCAATAATAATAATAATAATGTAGATCATTTCAATTCTATAGCGCCCGCTCCCATGTGAACACAGCTCTAGACACTTTACATTGCCTTGGAAGCGTGCAGGCCCTATATAAAGGGCATGAGCCGGGCTACCCGGGAAGCGCGCAGGCCCTATATATAGGGCTGACCTACTTCGACCGGGAAGCGCGCAGGCCCTATATAAAGGACAAAGACGCTGACCATTTTCAATGGAAAATTTCAGTATACCTTATATGAAAAATGACGTAGTAAATTACAGGTCAAAGTTATAAATAGTGACCAATTACTTTGCAAGTTATCTTGACCTTGAAGAGCGTCTCTTGGCCAAGATATCGATCGGTAAAGTGACGCAGTCCAGCTAAGTGACGACACGGTAAGTGTTATCACTTGTTTCACTGTGCTGATGTACTAATAGCGGAATTTATCGCGTTTTGTGCTTTGTTTGTATTTAGTTGATCGCTTATCATTTTTTTAATGGCTCATTCTATCAGCTTTAAGAAAATGTATGGTTTTATATGCCTTTTATCATCTGTTGAGCCATAAAAGGTCATTTTTCAGAAGCAGGTATACATCTCGGGTATCTCAGCTGATCCCCCCCCACACCAAACCCCCATGTTTACAGCCAATCGGCTGTGGCGGCGGGGCCGGGTTACTTCAGGTGAAACGCTGAGCGCTTCTAGGGTTAATGCGAGAACAAACAATATTCACACATGCACAACACACACTAATGCACACATTACATGCATACACATGCATGCACATGCACGCCTCACACACAAAAGTGAACTTAAACTCTCCACTTGGAGCTTTCTTGATCTAATACACACGTCCTAGGTCTAAACTTTTAGTGGGGCCACTTTGGTTTGCCAAGCCATCAGATATGAAAGACATTTTTAGCTTATAAATGGAAGGATAAGGAATTAATTTTTTTTTTCCATCTTTCACTTTCATATAGAATCTAGAGTCTATGTAAAAATATTAAGACTTCTGATATCTAAATATTAGCAGTACAATCCTACCACACAACAACTGAACCAAAACGAAACAAGGCAGTTAATATTATACAGTTTCTTCAATATTGTATATGTTTTGTTTCTCATTGGTGAAAAAAACCCCAACCAAACTAGATTACTAGTTGACATAGGCTATAGAAATTTCACAATGAGTTAATAACAATTTTTAACTGGAAAATATCTCTGCAAATGTCATGACTAAACAGACGCAGAAGTGGAATTTTTCATTTAAAGGCCTACTCTTCACACTGTCTAATCATTTACAAACCAAAATACACATTGGTCTTTTAGACTAGAATCTATATTTAAATTTTAGTCTTTACTCTCGTCTCGGTTTCGGACATAAACATTAAATAAAAGAACACACACAATAATTATAATAATACTCAAACTCAAACGAAAGCATTTACTTTTACACTACACTACACTGCATACCCACACAATAACACTCAAAACGAAATCATTTACACTACATACCAACATATAAATATATATACACGTACACGGGCAAACACATACAAACAAACAATCAAGAACACATATGCACAAAAATTATAGCACCGAACGAATTTCAACCTGAGAAAAATAGCTTAAACACTGCCTTCCGCGTTTTGGTCGACTTCGCTGTCAATGTTGTTATGGCGACACTCAAAACCGGATATGGTTTAAGATTTTAACATTCCCCATTAAGTAAATTAAAAACATTAAGTGGTGATAATATTATTTGAGTTCAATTATTATTATTCTGTTTTGTTTCAAATATTTTAGACTATCAAAGGGATGGAATAGGTTTATTTTAGTCAACACTACATTGTTCGTGAAAAATTAGCTCTAGATCTAGTCCACTCATAGATTCTAGAATGCGCAAAGGAATAGCTGATTCTCTTGCCAACTTTTGACCTCTTACTCTCTTACTTCTTACTTACCTCCTCCTGCTTAGCCTAATGTTGTACTTTCGTTTTCAATGCACTTGAGTTTTGTCAAAGTCGGCCCGCTCATACTGGCCCTGAATTAAACATTTCAAATAGAAGGCAAAAACCAAAAATCAAAGGCAGAAAAATAACCACTATTGTTGTAGTCAAGATGGTGAGGAGAGTCGGAATAGTTGGCTATGGGCACTTGGGTAAGTTGGCCAACAAGTGTGTAGCCTGGGTAGTGGTAGATCTAGACCTCTAGTGGTAGCCTACCTACTCCTACTTTACTCACCTACTGTAACTTTTTTTGTAAATTTGTAAACGAAGTGTATAGATCTACTGACCCGGTAACCGGGAACAAAGTCACGAAGTACAGTCAAACCTGTGTAAGACGGCCACCCATTGTCAAGGAGAAAAGTGGCCGTATAATGCAGGTGGCCGTCTTAGGCAGGACTGATCAACAACATGAAGAAAACAAACCATTCCCATCTTAGGTCCCAATTGAAAGTAACCGCATTGTTGCTGTTTTTGTTGTTGTCGGTTTGTATTTTGTTTGTTATTTTTATTTTGTTGCTGATTTTGCGCAAGAGTGACAATAAAACAAAATGTATCAGACGAGGAAGACCGAGTGCTTACCTCACCAGCAGCTGAAAATTGGTACAATAGGTCTATTGCTCAACAGTGGGAGGGGCCTACGCAACATGATCGGTTGGAGGGACTATAGATCTAACAACAACGACGAGGGATTGGATTATGACGGCTCGCCCACATCGCCAGAGGCCAGTACACAATACTTTTTATGACAAAACGTAATGGAGTCACTAAGGTGGCTGTCTAAGACAGGTGTTATAATTGCTTAACTAGTGTGATAGGGGTTGTGTGTTAAAATATGGTGGCCGTGGCCGTGTTGGACAGGTGCCCGTTTTACACAGTTAAATTATATAGAAAAAACGCAAGGGGGGAAATGGAAAGTGGCCGTTTGGACAGGTGGCTGTCTTTTAGAGGTGGCCGTCAGGGCAGGTTTGACTGTATACAGACCCGGTAGGGGAACTCTTTTGTGATTTCGGAAAGTTTCAGCGCCCAGACCCGGTAGTGTGTGTGTGTGTGTGAGTTAGAAAGAGAGAGAGAGCAGGGGGAAGTGCTAGCAAAATGTATATGACATGCCCCAGTTGGCAGGAGCGAACGAGAGAAAGATAGAGTGAGAAATAGGTGGGGAGAAAGAAAGACAGAGACAAACAAAGAAAAAGAGAATGCAAGCGATGTAGAGAGAGAGAGAGAGAGGGTGACTGCTAGATTGAAATTATGACATTGTTCTTTTCTTCAAATTGTGATTCCTCCAACTCCAAAATGGGGGAAAAACGATAGTTCATCGAAAAGACATCCGCAATCTTCATTTAGATTTAGAATCTAGATCTAAGCTAGCCTCGAAACTAGATCTAGGATTTATATCTGTCTGTCTAGATCTAGACCTAGGTCATAGATCTAGAAGAACCTAAGTTTACCCTGAGCCAAGAGGGCACTAAAACTTTCCGAAATCACAAAAGAGTTGTAACCCTACCAGGTATACTTTGTGACTTTGTTCTCGGTTACCGGGCCTGTATACCCTCTCATTTGTAAAAGTGTGCATGACTGGGACTGTAGGCCTACACTACACTACTATCTACTACTACCTAACTACCACTGCTAGGTACTGGCAACTTCAGTGGTCGTCCTTACTCATTGCCACTACTTTGACTGCCACTTGTATGAAGTAGGCTATAAAAAGTTGGTGCTTTTTCGGTAGTTCCCACCTCCCTATTTGAGCCTAGAATCTAATACTAATATATTATATATCTAGCTAGATTCTACATCTAGATTTAGATCTATACGTTTTTATGCGCGGCAAGCTAAGATATCAAACCTAACAACTACAAAACATCAAATGGTAAAGTTCTCCCCCTGAAACCCCCCACCTTTTTTTAGGTAAGGGGGAACCCCCTAGGCCTACTCTTGGGGCCAAAACCGGCAAATGACAATTGCGGGGCGGGAACTACTGAAAAAGCGCCAAAAAGTCGTGGCTACAACGAGATTTCAATTTTAGTGATCTAGATTCTAGCTTAAATCCCCAAGGCTAAGAAAAAAGTAGAACAAAACAAATGAAATAAAACAGCCAACATTGATGGCGCATTGCACCTTATAAACTCCCAGCAGTTCCCCCTACGTTGTTCTGGCTCAGTATGAGCATGATATTGGTAAATCAGCCCTTTTACAATTCTACTGTGATAATATACCCCGTTTGGGTATCGAAGGGACTATTTCTCTGAACACGCGCGCTCGGGAAAATAAACTTGATCTCTCTTTCTCCAAACGGTTTCCATTCTCGAGATATTTTGTGCGAGATTTAGGCGTCATCTTTCATTCTGCGAGGACTGGGAAGAAGCATTTTTTGCATCGAATTCAATTTCTAGAGCTAGATCAAGAGATTTTAAACGTCTGAATATTCAGATACTTCAGTTGTGGTTGGGCAACGGTCCCGGACTATTATACACACTTCATTTGAAAATGCCTTCAAAAGTAACTGTGAGAAGTCACCCCTAAAGCAAACACTAAAATCCTTCATGTAAACAAATATAATTTTAAAAAACTCCATGCCCCCCCCCCCACCCCCCCACGCCTTGTTCACACCTTATACATATACACACACACACACATATATACGCACACTCACTCACGCGCACACTCACTCACCCACACACTCACATACACACATGTGCGCGTTTCGTGCGCTGGCCACTGCATTCGCAGATTATCAACCAATCTCGAGAACGGAAACTGTTCGAAGAAATAAACTTCGTTTATTTTTCCGTGCGTTCGGAGAAATAGAGCCCACTTTTGGGAATGGTCAAAAGACAACTTCAGTCAGTAGCACTGGCTCTGGTGGGATGCGCACATTGGTGTTGATGCAGATGTAGTCAATGACATACTAGTTACAGAGTGTGACCTTGGTCTCACACATACATCGTCACTTTATGCATCATTCTTTGTTTGTTAGATGGCTGGACTTAATACGGGAATAAATGATTGAATAAGAAAAAAGGCAGTGGGCGCTAAATCTACCGCAGATCCATGTGTGCTTTTTTTTTCCAAACTTGGTAACTATTTGACTATAAACAGAGTAGTCAATCTCCATGAGACTGAGATACTTGGTAGGAAAACAGACGATTAAGATGAGGAAAAAAATAACAAGGAAAGAAAGTAGCAATAACTGATCAATATGGTAATTTATATGTAATAATATTGATCACATTGATGATTGGTCAATCATTAGTTACAGTGCATTTAAGTGATCCCTAAAACAATGCTCAGGTATATAAATAACAGGCATGTCGATCCCGGCAGTTCTGTATAGCCAGGGCTCACTGCATAGATTTTAACAGTTTATTTAGTACAAAAGTCACAGGTTACTTTGGGTAGTGTGAGTCACTGTGCTGATCATAACTCACAAAATTTCTCTAATATGAAAATATTTTAAGGTACATCATAATTCAAACAAATTTTGAAAAATATCCAATCCTATGAAAAGATCTTTTGTAAGGGGTGCTGGAAATTGGTTCGTAAAATTTGTAGGTGGAGTGTGTACTATTTGTATCTAAAAGACAGGTTAAATTTGAAGAAAATGGGTGAAATTGAAAATCTATAAATCTTTATTCTCGGCCGATATCTCCTTTCTAGGATTGCGAGAAGTAACTCAAACTGTCGCCACACCTCACATTTTTATGTGGAGCTAATTATGTTGTTCTAGATACTAAATATAGTTTTTGACTTAATGCAATTTTGCGTTAATGCAAGTCGTGTGAATAATTCATCTCCTCTACAGGTCAGTATCTTGTCTCTGAGATAGAGAAACGCTCAGATATAGAGCTCGCCTTTGTGTGGAATCGAACTCAAGAGAGCATGACAGGGAAAGTAGCAGAAGACATTATCCTCAAAGATCTTGGTTCTTTCAAAGAAAGGTGAGCTTGGTTTTCTCAAAGTAGTTTTGCTCTAATTTAACCAACTTTAGCTATTGTTCTGGCTGATAAAACAGAAAGTTGGAAAAGGCCAATGGAATCGCTAAGGTTGATCGTTATTGATTCAAAATGTGAATTATAGCAATTAGCAATTCAATTTGCAAACTACACAATTTGACTTTGTTGGATCTATTTCCCTTATCCTAACCCTAGCCATCACCTCATCCTTACACATGTATCCAGCTCTCATTAATAAGACTGTTTTTGCTTTCTCTCAAGCCATTAATTATATTAACACTTCCTTAGGTCAAGGCCGATTTGAGATCTCTTGCTGGAACTTACTTGCCCTACCACACACACATGGCGTCTCCATTATTGGTGAGGCCAACACTGGGATAGCCTTAACATCAGTTGTATGAAAGACATTTTTGAAAAGAGAGACCTCTCGAGTTGACAGTCACCGTTTATTGTATGGGATAAGTTCACGCAGTGGACCCTTTAGCTGGGATGTACTTTGCATTCCCTGTTCCGTGTCATGTCAAGGTGTGAAAAATTGTGCAATTCTATGACATACCCAGTGCTTCAAAATGGCATTGAAGGTGGGAAGAAACTCTATACTTTGAGTGGCAGCAAAAGTCACAGGATTATGAATTATGTCCCTTTGCCATCTGTTCTGCAGGAACGCCGATCTGATTGTTGAGGTCGCTCACCCGAGTATTTCCCAACAGTATGGCCCTTCCTTCCTGGCTCACTCGGACTACATGGTAATGCTAACAATACAGCCAGAACGTTTTCATGTCTAATCGGGCCTCATGACTCGCTGAATGCTTTTTGTGTGTTTGTTTGTTTGAGGTTTTTTATACTCAATTTGTTTAGTTTACTTTGAGTAATAGAAAGCCCATCACCATGACAACAGTAATTTGATGTTTTGAAAAGGTAAGGAAGAAGGAGACAGAAAAAATGAAATGCAGAAAGAGTAAAGCAGAATTTTTATCATTGGTGCTCTCCAGCAAAGTGGTGCTCGGGGGAGGGGAGAGGGGGCGGGGTGTGTGTTTGAAAAGTGGGAAAAGAGAAGAGATGTTAAGTTCAGTTGAAGACTTATACGGTTCGTCAAGATTTATAGTGTAGTATCTGTGGTTACGGCACTGTTAAGGTTAGATTTTACAGCGTCTGTTCATACTGGTTTCTTCTGTTCATCTCTTCATTCGCAGATCGGGTCCCCAACTGCCCTCTCTGACTCTGGGCTGGAGTCGAGTCTGCGCGCAGCCGCCCTCCAACACGGTCTCTATGTGCCCTCAGGGGCATTTTGGGGTGGGGAGGACATCAAGAAGATGGCAGACAGGGGAACTCTGCAGGCAAGGATTTGCATCATTTTGGACATTTAGACTCACTGTCTGCTGTCTGATTCTTGTTAGTACCAGCTGGCTTCCAACGAAGAAGCCAGACAAAGCTTTGAATTTTGTAGAATCCAAAGGTTTGGTAGATGTAGATATAGATGTTTTACAGCACCATCAACACAATTTAGATAATTTAGAAGGTGGGCTGCTTCAGCCCTGCCGGCCAGGTTTGACCCACAGTCAAAGAGATGCAATGTCCCAGTGGACAGATGAAGATACTTGATGAAAAAACGTTCCCTTTACTATAATCAAACACCTCTTTTGTGTGTGACGTGGAAGTGGGCTACTGCTACACCACAAACACTGATGAGCGCTTGATGAAAACAGAATCTGAATTTCGTGAGCATTTTAGATCAATGGTATTCTGGATACCTGTTTTTTTCCCTTAAAGTTGACATGGTATTACTGATTAACAAGGGAAGTAATAGTGGTATACGACTACCCTTGCTTACTTATGCCCAGTTATTTCACCTGGCCCCCCGAACAATGTCTGTCAAATGCGGCAAAGCTAATCGAATGATTAGCCTAAAAATAATCCAGCTTCGTCCAAGTTCTGGTTAGGTGGGCCCATCATCAAAACCTGTCAGTGGAACTTTCAAACTCTCGTTCGCATCAAATGACATGACCTCGTACGTGTGAGTAGTGCATGTGTCAGGGACTGTCGGCTGTCGGGATTTACAAAGTTCACTCCCACTGGTCGCATTGGCCGAGGTGTTTTTCGGGACTTAACCAGTGTAGAACGACCATGGGGAGGTGGTGGCAGTATTGTTTTGACACTTGGGCTTAAAGTGCGTACCGTGAAAAATGTAGGGCCTACTTATTGAGGATTAAGGAATAAGAAGAAAAAAAATTAACTACCTTGGTGCGATTGGGGGGGGGGGGGGTTCCTTGAGTGTATAGGCGATATGTTATTATTGTATGAAAATGCACGCCTTTTGCATGGATGAGTAGAGTTACGTGTAAGCTATTTTCAAGACTACTTGAGTTTCAGCATTACTGCAACCTGCACTCCCCCAGTCTATCCAAGTCTGATTCAAACTCAAGTACATGATCAGTTTTTTCCCTCCACGTGGTCCAAATGTGAACTTATTCTTGCAAAAGTTTTGTCTTGCACACTCGCCTCATAAAAGAGAACCAGGAACTCCCACCCCTTCCCGTATGACTGATTTGCCTTTGGTCCCGATTTTTTTCACCAGATTCTGATTTTTTTACTGTGAATTCCTGATTTTTAGAGTTCTTGCTTTTTGCTTTTGTAAAGTGTTTTACGGCGCTCGCAACTGCATAGGTCATATGAGCGCGCGGGACACTCCGAATATTTTCAGTTGGTAGGAAATTTTGAATTTTGCCCGGGTGGCGGCCGAAGCCTACTCTTATCAATTTTAGACCACCAAGGGGTCTTTAACGTGCGCAACTTGCACACGGGCCCTCCGAGATTTTTCGCCCTTGTCCGAGAAGGCTAGGTGTAGATCTTTCCTACCAGAAGATCAGGGGTGTGGCAGAAAGACAGCAGTAAGGAGGAGCCAAGGAGTAGCAGCAGAAAGGTTGCAGAAAGAGTCAGGAGCCCACAGGAGGGGGCAAAGGAGGTGAGGGGGAGGGGGCAGAAAGTGGAAATGAAAGCAGACGACAGAACATTGCTAGAGAGCAGGAAAGGAGGCAAAAGGAGACAACCTTAGAGAAGAAAATTTTTCGGTCGCTACCCGGATTCGAACCCGCGACCTTTGAATGAGAGGCCAACACCTTAACCTCTAGGCCACGAGAGCCCCCTTTTAGAGTTCATAGAGTGGCAGGTCTGTAAGCTGCTGTGAGAAACTGCAGTCAGAAAGTTGACAAATCCTTTTTTTCCTTGCATTATCCCATTAGGCCCTCAAAGTGACCATGAAAAAACATCCATCTTGCTACAAGCTGAACGGAGAAATTGAGGCTCTCAACAAATCTGTCTCTGACAAGGCAGTGACTTTGTATGAAGGTGAGAATACAAGGTCGCAGTAGACCACGACTGAAAAATGGAAAATTATAGGGCCTATACCTTTGATGCCTTTTGCAATACTAAGAGGTGAGGCCTCTACGTTTAACATTCGTCTCCAGTATACTACTGAGCCAGAAAGGAAAATTTGTGTAAAGTGCATTACCCAATGGCACAGTGTTAGACCGAGCTGGGTCTCAAACCCACGAACATGCACTCTCACGATCACAAGTCTGCTGGTAGCCTGAGTAGACTACCGACCACCTTTTAAATAAGTTAAAGTGTATTGATGTGAAGTGTATTGCAATAATTTTATCTTTTGGATGGGGGGGGGGGGGTATAGCATTTGCTGTGATAGTTGTTGATTTGATATCCCTT
Source organism: Aplysia californica (assembly GCF_000002075.1). Taxonomy (NCBI): domain Eukaryota; kingdom Metazoa; phylum Mollusca; class Gastropoda; order Aplysiida; family Aplysiidae; genus Aplysia; species Aplysia californica. The sequence goes on along the minus strand of NW_004797293.1, from coordinate 79,496 downwards.
TGGATTTTGCCCTTCTAACACAATGACGCTTGTCATTCATACTGGCTCAATCTAATTCTACAAGAATCCTTTCAAATGTATACACATGTTCCCACATCTATCATCTTCTACAGGGGTCTCTTGTGGTCTAGAGGTACGGTATTTGCCTCTTATTCAATAGGTCCCGGGTTCGAAATCTGACAACACGAAAAATTTTCTTCTCTTAAAAATTGTCTCCTTTCTCCTCCTTTCCTGCTCTCAACCATGTTCTGTCATCTGCCATAACCTTCACTTTCTATGCTCTCCCCCTTTGCGCCCTCCTCTGGGCTCCTGACTCCTTTTGCAGCTTTGCTACTGCTACTAATTATTGGCGTCGTCTCACTGCTGTCTTTTAGCCACGCCCCTGATCTTAGGGTAGATAGGATCTAACACCCAAACTTCTCAGATCAGGGCGTAAAAATTTCGGAGGTATCATGTGCAAGTTGCACAATGTTAAAGAGCCCTTTGTGGTCCTAAAACTAACAAGAGTAGCCTTCCGCTGCCACCTGGGCGATAATTCAAAAAAATAAATTCCTTCCAAACTGAAAATGCTTGATGTGTCCCGTACACTCCTTTGACTTAATGCAGTTGGGAGTACCATAAAACACTCACTGAAAAAAAAATTTACCTCTTCCCCAGGCAGTGTACGTGGCCTGTGTCCGGTTGCCCCCAACAACGTGAACACAATGGCAGCTGCAGCGATGGCTGCAAACAACCTGGGCTTTGACACAGTACAGGGATGTCTGGTCTCAGACCCTCAGTGAGTGATTGCGTATTTAACATCAAAGTGACAACTGACCTGTTCACTCATCTACCAACAGTGCTTCAGGGCTAGCGATGAGAATACTTACTTTGAAGAAAGATTTTGAGTAAACCTGTCAGGCTTTCTGTATCTTATCAACACTCGAAACATTCATAAAACAGAGGTTAACAAATTCTTTGATCACTCCTCCTTTTTTTTTAGAGATGTAAATAATTTTGAGGATTTCCCAACTCTAGAATTACACACACATATCAGGGCACTCCATTAGCTCAGTTTGGTATCATGCGGGACAACAGAGCAGATGGCAGTGGTTTGAATCCCAGACTTACTTACTACCCTTTACGCCATCTGGCATTTAGGGCTGCGACGAAGAATCTCCAGCTCTCTCTGTTTTGGGCCATCTTGGTCAACGTCCCCCATGAATAGTTCCAGGACTTCATTTCAGATTCTACTGTGCGTCTCCAGGTCTCCTTGGGTCTGCCCCTCTTGCTATGTCCTTCAGGTGTCCAGTGGAGTGCAATCTTTACAATATAGTCTGGTTCTCTTCTCGGAACCTGCCCAATCGTTCTCCATCTTCTCCTTAGTCCCAGACTGAGTGTTCTTTAACTTGGATTGTTTTGTTGAATTTTCAAGGGTATCAACCCATATGGTCTGGTCCCATTGGAGACAGACGTTAAATTCAGAGGTCCTGCCTTTTAAATAACCTAATAGTGTTGATAGGGGCATTAAACACACACACTTAACACTTACACACGCATATATTGATGGAGTTTATACTCTAGCTATGTTACTGGTTTCTTGAAAATTTTTCGACGTACCGAACACCACCACCCCCCGCCCCCCCTACTTATGATTAAGTCATGAAAGAAGACAGCAAAGTTAACCATCAGTAGGCCTACTTTTATCATACCTTTAGTTTCTGCTGACCTATGGTTTTTATTGAAGACCTGGTGATTGATCTAGGCAGTGGGTTTAGAACAAAATAAACTTTGATGTATTTCTTCCCGTCAAGCTGTTAAAGCATGACACCATTGACATAAGTGTCATTAGTGTCACAACGCAGTGGAATTGGGCTCTCATCAAATTTTGGATATAGATTATTGGTATCATTTTAACGCTTGTTCATTTGTCTTGCTTTTGATGAAAAAAATACCCTTTTTGATAGAAGTTGAGATATTTGTTGTTGAAAGACATGAGGATTGCTTGGTTTCAGAGGTAAAATTAGCCAGAAAATGGCCGCCAAAGTTTGGTGACTTGCATATCTTGAGAGTCCTTGGAAATTGAACCTTTTACATTTTTTGTGCCTTTAACCATCGTTTTTAAGCAAAATCCAGACCGAAGTATTTTTAATGGACGTAACAGGTGTTGAACCAAAAATGTGAAGTCTATAAAAATTGTCAAACTAGCAGAAATAAACGCAGGTTTCCTTGATTTTGATAAATTGACGAGTGCCTCACAAATAAGATTTGATGTATGTCTTCCAGTCATGCTGTTACAGCATATTATTACCATCGACATATTATAGAGTTCAAACTGACTCAAAATTGCTCCCCCCCCCTCTTCCTTTCCATCCCCTCAGACTAAGAGACTGGCATATTGTAGAGGTGGAGGTGTGGGGTCCAGGTGATATGGCGGCTGGTCGCGCGTTCCACGTGAAGACTGTACGTTCTAACCCGGCCAATTTTGGTGCAGTCACTGGATCGGCCACTTACGCTTCTTTTCTAAGCAGTATGTTGGGTGAGTCGTGTGTGTTGTTGTGTGAGTCGTGTGTGTTAGGTGTGTTGTTATAATGAGTTATGTGTATTGTTGTGTGTTGTTGTATTGAGTCATGTGTGTTGTTGTAGTGAGTTGTGTGTGTTAGGTGTGTTGTTGTAATGAGTTGTGTATTAGGTGTGTTGTTGTAGTGAGTTGTGTGTATTGTTGTGTGTTGTTGTATTGAATCATGTGTGTTGTTGTAGTGAGTTGTGTGTGGGGATTTTTTTGTGATTCATGATTCCTGATAGGTGATGTAAAAAGTACCCAGACTTAAATGGATTACTTTCAACACCGACAATGTGTTGTCATAAACTCATCTTTGATATTGAAAAGAAATGTCTGATGCTCCTGTAGACTTGGAAATGGATTGGTTGTTTTGAAAGTAGAGCACTGCCGAAAACATTGGATAGAGTAAGAAGGAGGAAAAAGAAAAGAAAGAAAGAAAGTGAGGTTAATAAAACCAAAATATGTGTCACACATGCTAGTTTGAAATGCGGCTCTGGTATTCATATGTGATATCTTATTGGTGAAGGGTTGTTGACCCCTTTGACTAGAATGTAATGGCTTTGCTTTTTTATGTTCATAAGGGCAAGGGGCAGAATTTTTGTCTTCCAAACAAAAAAAGGCTTTTAGAAAATTTAAGAAAAGTTGGTGAAAGAAAATTCAGACAAAAAAATCTGGGATGATTTACCGGTTTTCATCCTTTTTTGTTTGATCTTTTTGCAGGAGCACATTCCAAGGGCTCGGGCGTACATCTGTGCTGATCTACACCACAAAAAGTTGTTAGATCTGTTTCACTTTGCATTTATGATCTCAACTCCAGCAGAGAAATTGTCAGATTTTCTCCCTAACATTTAATTTCTCCACAGCAGCCAAAAAGTGTTAAATTAATAGCATTTATTTACAATAAGCTTATTGGTCCTCAGACTATGTAGGCTTTGTCCTATTAAGAAATCTGTTAGAAGCTTGTATACTAATTTTTGTTTTGTACCTTTAGCTCCTCATCAGATTGTTGCCATCTTTTAGTTGAAATAACTCCCTATGTTTAGTTTTGATGTTAATCACTTTGAAAACAGTGAATTCCATCAGAGAAGACAGGAGCTAGTACTAATTTGCACTGAAGTACCGAAGAACATGTGCTTTAACTTGATTAACCATAATCATTTTGGGTTGGAGAAGAAGAGTTTTCAGATTGCTGTGACAAAACTTTCAGTTGCCGGAAGTTGGAGCTAATACAAGATAACACCCAGTTAATGCTCTGTTTCATGCACTGAAAGTATTTTCAGCTGGACACGATCCTTAAATTGTTGAGACTGTAGGCTGCCGAGGTACATTGGGGGGGTGAGCTGACTTACGGTAACTTCCTGTGATCTGTACAGCTGTATTCTTGTAGATGTTGACTAAAGCTGTTTTGTTTTTCAATCAAGGGTAATTACGGGTGTGGTGACGGTAGCAGACATTGTTTGTGGTTGTTTTGCTCAATCAGGGGTAATTACGGGTATGGTGATGGAAGCAGACGTTGGACATGGTCATTTTGTCTAATCAGGGATGATTATGGATGTTGCGCTGATAGAATGATTCCCATCGTGCAACTGGCAAATTGCTTTTTGTCTATAAGTTCGATTTTTGTGGACGCTTTCCTGTTTCAGGGAAGTATCCATTTGAGGGTGTGCCCTTTGAGAATGTTAAATCCTTGAACGGCACGATATAATACGTACTACTCAGAAAAAGAAGTCTTCCTGTTGGTGTTTTCTTGGAGAATCAGATTTCCTTGTTCCATTCTTCGCATAATAATGATAATAGATTGCATTTATATAGCGCTCTATCCCATACAAGTATAAGCCCTGGGTGCTGTACATCAATCACAGGATCACTGAAAAGTAATTGTTCATTCACACAGGATAAAATATTTCACTGTAACTAGTAAATGCGGTTCAGCCACATAAAGAAGAACCATTACAATCATACATTAATGATATGCACGTAAGGACAGCACTAAAAAGAAAACATACCAACACCTACTAATACACTACTACTAAGAATTAAACAAATGAGTCTTGAACAGTCACTTAAATGTTTTAGGATTTGTTATTTCTCTGAGATCCTGGGGTAAGGAGTTACAGATTTTAGGGTAAAAAAATGAAAAGTTTCTCTCAACAGAAGTTCTTAATTTCATTCTAGAGGCTCTGAATTTTGCTGCTTCTGTGGATTACCGTAACTGACGAGGTTGAACGTACTGTGTTAAAGCTCAGATAGATTTGATGGGGCTTTATTGTTGAGCCTTAAACCATGTATCTATATTCTGCGCTAACTCTTGGTATTAACCTAGGTACTTCTTTTTTCTATTAGTTACAGCTTCATATCCAAGAGCTCTTCGCAGGGTGAAGGGCCTTTTTCGTGCTTAACGAGCACCATAAGAATATATAAGTGTACTTACAGCTCAAGACTACTTTCTAACAATATTAGGTCAGTAGTATACACATAACAATATGTTTCTTAATCCAACTCCTATCTGTGGTACAGTTCTCATTTTTAACCCAAAAAACCCCCAAATATTCATAAACTTTAAATGTTATTACTTAACATATGCCTTTATGTCAGATTTTATCACAACCCCCGATGGTGGGATAAATACAATGTACTGTAAATCTGCTATGATTTCTAATTTGTTAATCAACAAAGACAAAGAAAACGTTGCTTATTAGTTCAGGATTTCCAAAACCTGAAATACTTTGGTGCATTATATCAAAAGTTACCAGGGAAAAATGTTTAATTTTTTCAAGTAGATGGCCTGTAATACGTTTTGGATACCATTTGTTGCTCTTTATCACATGCGTACGCGAAGAGCAATCTCATCTCCCATTAGTTTTTCTTTTCTTTTAGCATTGGGTATATGATGTAGTTGGAGGAGTATGTAAGGGTTTATCTGCTGTGTCGTAGTCAAACTATGCATTTTGAGTTTTTGTTGTTTGTCAAAGAATGTATTACAAAATTTTGAGGGTTATTTTTGTTGTTGTTTTTTATTGTTTTGTTTTTTTAAAGTGTTGCTCAGCGCTTGCAACTGCATAAGGTCATATGATAGACATAACATAACAGATGTTTTTGACTGACTAGACAGTGTGCTTTTCACCTGTGGCTTTGGTTACGTCCAGTTTAAGTTTTTTAAATTTCCAGTTCATGTGTCGTTGACTGAGTAATAATTTTAGGATGATGCTCAATAGATATTTCAATGTTTTGACATTGTTAAGTCTTGTGAAGACCATGATGGAAGGACCAAAGTCACAAACTAAAAATTCTTGAGTTATTTCTTTAGTGATCATGTGCACTACTGACTACTGGTGTACTTTCGGAAATTGACAAACCGAACAACGAACTCATTAACTCATTGTTTTTGTTTTTTCATCATGGTCTTCATTTGAAATTAAATACATGTTTCTGGGACCACATGAGCTTTAATAACCTCCCTCAAGGGAAAATTGGAGAGTTGCCTTATTGATGATGTCACATTTCAATAAAATATGTGATTGATTGTTTGTTATTTTTCTTGTTTATTGAAAGCTTTTACTATTACATGTAGGCCAACATGATGCACAGTTCTCTTCACCGTGCAGGTTATTTTTAGGATGAGACTCTTGGGTTAGCTTATATAGGCAATATGTGGCCTAAATAAGGTTATGTAGGGGTGGTTTGCTTATATAGGCCATTTGTGGCCTAAAAAAGGTCATAAAAATTAACCGGCATCTGTGGTCAAATGGTCAAGATATTCACCAAGCATAACTCAGCGCGGAAGTCTATGTCTCATTTTTTAAAGTCATTTATTTATTTATATATGTTTTTAATTTTAAATATATTTTTTATTAATTAATTTTTTAAGGTACTTTGGGGGGGGGGGGGATCAAAGTGATCGAGCGTGAAATATTTGGATTTTCACTACTGGTATCTCCAAACTTTCTTTGAGGCCATAATGGTAACCCATACAAAAACTAAAACACCTTTTGGAAAATCATGTCAGGTGGAAGTAGGTCCCCACTGCATTTTAAAAACACTATCAGTGTCGCGCACATTTTGACGATATATCGATGCTGTTAGATTGCAGATTCTATCCGACGGTTACTGTCCCCTTGACAAAATCACTCTTGTCACATTTCTAAGTACACACTGTTTTAAAATGGAAATAGCTAGTTTCACAAGGAGCTGATATTCTTAACAGTTTCAGGAATACTGATTCAATCATTTATAAAACGAAAATAACAATAACAATATGGAAAGTTAACATAACACAGGTTTATTCCCGAACTTACGAGAGTGTGGGGGTGGTCTACAAAAGTGACACGATCAGTAACGCGTATGATGTCCACTTGCATTGATGACGGCCTGACATCGTCGTCGCGTGGAATCAATCGCTGGACTGCCTGTTGTGTTGAGGGATGTTATTCCACTCTTCATGCAATGCTCTCTCAAGTTGAGGAAGTGTCTGAGGCTGATGTTGTCTCCTTCGAATGCCGCGATCCTGCAAGTGCCATAGATGCTCAATGGGATTCAAATCAAGTGAATAGGCAAGTCACGGAGAACTGGGATGTTGTTTTCATGAAGGAACTGGGTGGTTAGAGTGACGAGCTCTGTGCGCTGGGGCATTGTCATGCGTAAAGGTTAGTCCCTGGTTTTTGAATGGCAGCAACGACGTGTGGCCGAAGAATCTCGTCAATGTATCGGTGTGCTGTCAAATTGCCACACACAGTCACAAGTGTGGCCATGCCAGCTGCCTGCTGTAATTCCTCCCTATACCACCACTCTTCCATCACCAAAAGCTCTGGCCTGACTTAGGCACTGAGGAACGAACCTTTCATTTACTCTCCGGAATACGCGTTTTCTTCCATCTTGACATTCCAAAAGAAACTTGGATTTGTCGGAGAACATGTGATTATTCGTTATTCCATACCTGGCAAGACCAACGTAGAGAATGTATTCTTGTCCAATCAAGCCTGTTTCTGATGTTGTAGGGCGTCAGTCTGATGCGATGAGCTGGACGCCTTGCTCAGGGTCCAAAATCTTTAATCAACCGTCTCAATACAACCATTTTTATATTGAGTTGACAGGTCGCATGTTGTTCATCTCATCTCTGCTTTGTCTTGCCATTTTGAAACGATTCCATAGATGCGGCAGCTTGTATTATAAAAAAGATCCTCTCTTTTGGGTAGTTTTTCTTCTCCCAAGTCGACGGGGTCGTTCCTTTTGTGATCCTCTTGTTCCCTCACGATCCATTGTTGCGTACACAGTTCTTATTGTTACATTAAAATGTCTCACAGCAGTGGGTACTGAGGCACCACCGCGGATGTAGCCAACCCAAGTTTTTATCTTTGGCCAATTGTCACAAAAATGACAACGCTTTGATGTGTAGGCTACTTGTTTTTTAAAAACAAATCAATTGCCGTGTCTTGAGTAATCAGAAAACGCAACGCATGCAACTGGCAAGCAGTAACAAAATCGCTCGAGCGTTCTGAAATCTGAAAAACAACTCTCCAATGACAGTTGTTTCATGTAGATCTAGTCAGTGTGTAAATTTGAAAGTAGTTGGTGGCATAGATTATTTTTTATTGATCTTTTTAATGTATATAAATCTACTTAAAAATGTGACAGAGTATTTTAAAATTCCGCGTCAAGAAAACTATTTTCCAGTCAGATCTAGTTATCTATGTCAAAGTGAGTGAGGTGTGTTCATGCAGTGTAAAATAAAAGTGGTTTTCAAATCTGCGACATGTGTACGTCTTGTATTAAATTATGTAAGGATTTGTTTCTAAAACAAAGGAGCGAGAAAGAAGAAAAAAAGCCAATGAAGCAACAACAAAAGAAAATAATCAAGATTGATGGCGAATTGCTCCTACGTGTTTCACAGACGGCCTATGTTGATTGTGTGTACTTTTGTATGTAAATCCAGTCCGTGATTTAGCGTGACTTTAGTCCAACACGTCGTTGCATCGTTTCCCCGAAGGATGACAAGTTCCATGATCTGACAATTTTGGCTTCTATGAGTAACTATGAGGTAAATTACTAAAAACCAAACCTTCTCTCTATGTATAATTTATTGCTCTGTTGAAATTCTAAGATTATTCGGAGTCGTTATTATCAAGATACTTTTTAAAAATGCAATCGAAAAAGCTTGATGTGTTTTGAAACTTAAAATGTTTTACCTCAACTTTCTTAAAACCAGGTACTGAGCAGATAGAATCGAAGTGTGTAATTCTGAGGAAGCGACTTGTTACTGGCTTGGAATAAATGATAGGATGAAAAGTCGACACTCTACATACATGGGCTAGATCTACAGCTGATCTATGTGTGCTCCTTTTCCCAAACGTGGTAACAACATATTCGATCAGGAATACATGTACATGCAGTTGTAACGTGCGCAAAGAATGCTGTGGACTTTGTAGAGCAAGGATATAATGTGACACTTATATACTATAAATGCAAGTATTATTATTATTATTATTATTATTATTATTATTATTGCCCGTGCCTCTCAAATTATGTCTAGTCAACCCCCATAAGATTAAGATACCAGAAAAAAAAGTTTAAGAAATTGAGTCAAAATTAAAAGGTAGATCTATCACTAGATCTAGAAAAGAAAGTCGCAACAACTGATAAATTTGTAGTGGGTGATCTAGGTAATAATAATAATAATAATAATAGTGATCATATTGGTTAATCAATAGTTACAGCAGTGTATGTAAACGTGATCCCCTTCTATTAGTAGAGGGACATCACGTCGGTCCCGACGGTCCTGTTATTGCTAGACACCAAAAATCACTTTGACCAAAAAAAAAAGAAAGAAAAGAAAACGTACGAATGAGAGCAAAAAAACAACAACAACAACAACCATGGGTTCTACAATAGATTTAGCAGTAGCGTAATAACCTAGACCGTGTACTGTGGCATATTATGTCCGGCTCATTGTGGAGCGCACAGTTAGGTCCGAATCGAAGGGCAGGGAAGGTAGGCGCAATGAGCACTGGACAATTATAGATAAAGCGAGACGTTTTTTACCTTTCATTTAGGCGTATTGGCACACACTTCTCTGACTCAGAATTACAAAGTTCTATCGACATTTTTAGCCATTTTGAGTAACTATAACCACGTGGTCAAAAACCAAATTATGTTCTGTCTGTTCCATCAAAATCATAAGATTATTCGGAGTTGTTATCAAGATGTTCAACAAAAATGCAATTGAAAAGGCTTGACATGTCGTGAAACTCAAAATTTTCAACGTCAAATTTCCTCAAAACTAGATACATGTAGGCCTACTGAAAAGATAGAACGTTGTTCTTGGATTTACTTGGATCCAGAGCTAGAATCACTACAGGCGGCACATGTCCATTGCTGCTCATCTCTCCTTTCCAGCGTCCACCTCAGGGTCTTCCTGCTAATTGTCTCCCTGAGGAGCTGGTTTGAGACACGTGTGACCACTCCTCGGAGCAAACTTTTTTTCTCTGTGCCCCGCACACACTTTTCTTTTATTGTGCTGAGTGTGTGGGAGTCTGACTCCTCTAAGAACTTTGTAATTCTAGGGTAGCGGTTTACTGATAAATTTAGTGTAATATCCTTGACGGTATACTGTGGTATATTATGTCCGGCTCATTCTGGGAAGCATCAAAATGTGGTCCAAATCCGAGAGCAGGGGGAGGACGAGGCCGTGAGCTATTGACAATTGGGAGACATGATTTTCCCTTCATCTGGGCGTAATGGCACACACGTTTGGTAGCGAAGTGTTTTACAGAGACCTCAGCTGTGTCAATGTTCTAATATCTGTGGGATTTCCAAGATATTTTAACACCTGTGGCATTTCCCAGGTATTCTCACGCATGTGGTATTCCCAGGATGTTCTGACACCTATAGCGTTCCCAAGATATTCTAATACCTGCGGTATTTCCAAGGTATTGTCACACAAGTGGTATTCCCAAGATGTTCTGACACCTAATTTCAAAGAGGTTCTAACGTCTGTGGTATTCTCAAAATGTACTAACACATCCCCCAAGATAAAAAAATGAGAGAAAGAGGAATCTGAAAAGGGTGCAAGACTGTGTGAGATGGTATTGGTTTTATGTCACTTCCAGCATTATATGGCTCTTCAAAACGTGTGGACATCTTATAATTGTTGGTATACAC
>NW_004797293.1:65828-67566 GCF_000002075.1 Aplysia californica | reverse complement strand
ATGTTTGTTACTCTCTTTTAACAGCTCTAATTTTCTTCCGCTCATATGACCTTATGCAGTTGCGAGCGCCATAAAACCTCTACTAAAACTGAACAAACACACGCACGCGCACACACACACACACACACACACACACACACACACACACACACACACACACATACACACACACACTCACACACATCCTTGTCGTACCCCTCTGCGGATTGGCTGTATTCGCCGAGCTTGCTGTCAACCCTGACTGCTACCTGTTGTTCTCAATAAAATTTTCTCGGTAATCTTAGGTCTTTTCCATCTATGCTCAATTAGGATGTTGAAAAGCTCTTTACGTCTCACTTTGCCAATTACTGCTTTAAAGTAGTCGATAAACCAGATGTAAAAGTCTTTCTGGACCTCAATTGATCTTTCCATGAGCATCTTTAGGCTGAAAATATTATACTACGCCCGGTTTGAAGACCAGAAACCGACGAATGTGTAGAGTGCCGAAGTTACTAAAAAGACAAAGAGTTGACGGAAGGGCCTATTATCTCTCCGTCAGGACGGCCGATCCTGGACAGGGAATAAGTCATCGCTCCCGCCGGGACAGGAAAAATCTAAATCTAAAATGACCAAAAATAAATGTTTCAACACGCATTTTAAAGGTTAGATTTGAGCTCAGCGTACTCGAAAATCATCGGGTGTCACGAATTTGCGATTTTCAGCGTATTTTTAAAAAAAAATGACTTTTTGGTTTTTCATGATTAATAAGTCTGGAGAGCACGTTTGTATCGCCATCTCTCTGGCAAACACAACAGCAATGCTACTCGTTGTTTCCTAGACAGCGTCTTTGTATCAAATGAGGTCAATCCCCGAAGGCGACGGATTGGCTTGTGGGTGCAGTATAGTTATGCTTTTGCATCCTTCAACCGCTTTCATATTGAAGACACCAGGCGGACAGTGAAAGTATATTATTTTCGACCTAAGGGCGAAGATGGCATTTGGGGTACCTTTATCCGCAACAAACCCAAATTGCGTTTCAGGGATTTCAGAAAATGGGATGTATAAGATAAGATACATCTTTATTGTCCAGATCCTGGCACATTGGTTTGGTGTTCCACATAATCATAAATATACACACACACACACACACACAAACACACACACACATACACACACATACACACACACAAACACACACACACACACACACACACACACACACACACACACTACCGGTTGTTTCTTTGCTCACAGTTTAGAAAAAAAAATTAAAAACTAAGTAAAAAGAAAAAGAGAAAAAAAAAATGGACACAAAAATGAGATAAACCACCAGTATTACTCCAGAGTCAAAATAGGAAATTTCTGGAAAGGATTCCATTACCGAGGTAACGGTCTGTTGATGTCTTAAAGTAACTTTAAGCAAGTTTGGGGCTCAGCTGGGATCGGAGATGGCCAGTTGTATTACACTCACCCGTGTTTGTTACCGGTAACTCAATCACAGCAAAAAACATCTCTTCAAGTCAGACAAAGAAGGGAATTCTATCAGGGGAAGTACAAGTAAAACATCTGATGGGATCAAAGTAATCTACCTGGACAGTGTCATCATTATACTATAAAAATGCAATTGGGGAAAGGAGGATGGGAAGTGGTCGTATGTACAACATGAGGTTGTCGATTGTCGATTGTCTTGGACAGGTGGTCGTTACAGCATGCTCGTCTGAACACACACAAAAGCACACGCAGACACAAACACACAAAC
>NW_004797293.1:62956-65728 GCF_000002075.1 Aplysia californica | reverse complement strand
AGAGAGAGAGAGAGAGAGAGAGAGAGAGAGAGAGAGAGAGAGAGAGAGAGACAGACAGACAGACAGACAGACAGACAGACAGACAGACAGACAGACAGACAAACAGACAGACAGACAGACAGACAGACAAAGAGAAATAGGCAGAGAGAGAGAGAGAAAAAGAAAAAGTGAGACAGAGAGATGTATTTAGAGAGGGACAAAGATAGAGAGATAGAGAGAGAGAAAGAGAGAGGTAGTGAAAGAGAGAAAGACAGAGAGAGAAAGAGAGAGAGAAAGAGACAGAGAGGGAGGGAGAAAGGGAGAGAGAAAGAGAAAGAGAGAGAAAGAGAGAGAGAGAGAGAGAGAGAGAGAGAGAATAAGAGGGGAGAGAGATATCCTTTCTCGCAGAATGAGGGGATTAGATTTCTCATTAGATGAATAGACAAACAGTGTACTGGCTTTTTCACACTGATGGATAGACATAGACTGGTGGGGAAAGTGAAGGAGAGATAAGCCAATTAATATCTGTCAGACTAGCCAACTCTTGACTCTAATAAGCCAGTTCCAAGCCGGGTCGCCGGGCTGTGTGTGAGACAGAGAGGAGCAGACGAAAGGAGAAATCTGCCATACGCTGACAAAACGCCCTTTTCTTATTCCAAGCAGTTTCGAGATAAAAGGGTGTTTTGTCAACGTAACCATTTTTAAAAAGGCGTTCTTCCGAATTTTGAATGGCAATTTATTCAAAGACTAGTTACAGTTTCACTTTTGATTTTTGTTTCACACAAGTAGGGTAACTGATCAGGTTATCGAATTAGCAAGCAAATGACCTAAAAAAAAAAAAAAAAATTGGCATAAAAAATGGAAAAAGGGGTTTTTGTCAGCTTAGGGCAGAAATTTGGGCAAAAGTCTTCATGGGCCCTCCATCTGGAACTTCCTTGATCCAATACGTGCGCGCATTCCGGAGCTCCACTCTCAGTGGGACCATTTTTGGGTCGTATTGACGTCAAGCACGAAAGAAGGTTTATGCAGTACTTGTAGGCTCATAGTCAAATTTGTACTAAAAGACCCATTGTCGAGGTAAAAAAAGGCGTTGTGTTGGACAGGTGGACCTCTTGGATAAGGACGAAACATCTCGGAGGTACAGTGTGCACGCTGTGCACATTTAAGATCCCTTGTTGATTGGAAATTCTTGCAGAGTTGGACGTCAGGCCGCCACCGGGGAAACATTCAAATGAAAAAAAATTCCCTATCATAAACAACACCCCTATCACACATGCAGTGAATAGAAAGACATGCTTTTACTCTTTCCTTGATTCCAAACGTACTCGTGATGTCTCTCCTTTGGAGCATATTATTATCAAGATCTTAACGGAGGGAAGTAGTAGAGGGTATCTTGAAAAATAGGACCCATTTAAAGTACAATTGCTCAATTATCTCTGAACAAATTACAACAAAACTTCGAACAAGCAAAATTCAAACCGGTAGAATTCAAGTTTGTTAATACAAAGAAAATTAATCAATGCGTTCGAGAAAGGTCAAGATTATTTTTACGTTAGTTAAAATAAATGTTCAATTATAGGGACGTGATCGGTCCGTTTATGTATGAAAACGAGACCAGTAAATTAAAAACCATCTCATCAGATGGGTATCTCACCGTGCTGAGAAAGTTTATAAGTAGAATGTGAGGGGAGGGAGAAGATGTTATGCTGTTCAGGGTGCCAATTTCCAGTGGAATAGGGCCACGCTCCACACGTTAAGAGTGGCCCTTACAGAGATTGCAAGAAATGTTTGGGGAACTTATAAGCCGGAAACTGACTGATCAATGATTGCTACATTCCTCCGACTTGAACCCCTTTGATTTATTTCCTTTGCGGTTATATAATAGACAGAGTCTGCGGAAACAACACATGAATAATCCAACAGTTGATAGTCAAAGAATCGACCCAGAAGTAACATGCTACGGGGTTATTCAAAATGTCCAGTGGCGTGTTGGAACTGTTACAGAGAGGAATGTTCTCATTGGAGCATTCAATTTGAATGACGACCACCTTCCCTGAATTTTTTTCGAAATATCTATTTTTTAAAAATAAAGTTGCTTTTCAATGCACTCGAAGTGACTAACAGAAATAGAACAATACTAAAGTCGATTTACAAAAAGCTGCAAAGTTTTGCGTTTCAGTTAATTTTGATTGTCACTCTTCTTTTTTTCATGTGATATTTTTGAACAAGTCAGTTGATTTTCTTAATCCACAATTGTAATGCCGCCCTTTTTGGATTTTATTTGTTCAAAGCTTTGTTGAAATTGGTCCAAAGATGACCGAATTATTGCTCTTAAAATGGGTCTTTTTGTATAAGACATCCAGTACTTGGGCAATCTATTTCCTCTAGGTTTTACCGCTTTTTTAGTAAGGTTTATATGGCGCTCTCAACTGCATGAGGTCATATGAGCGCCAGGGGTGGATGTCAACAGAGAAGTCCAAACGGGGAATCAGGCTTACTCTGCTCACCTGTCTAGTAGCCCCAACAGCACAAAGTCTGCTTCGACTATCAAGGCACCCCGGAAATAGCAGTTCACAAGAGAATGACAAACATACAAAAGACGTAGAGACAAAATGACGATAACAAGGAAGAGGAAAGAAAAGGTAGCAGTTCCTCCTATATTCTTCTAGCACAGTATGAGCATGACATTGATAAACCAGCCCTTTTAAAATCATACTGTGAATAAGAACTTGTTAATATCCCCCCTTGGAGAATGGCCTAAAGACAATTTCCTTCAGTAGCACTGTCCGGGGG
>NW_004797293.1:60178-61487 GCF_000002075.1 Aplysia californica | reverse complement strand
GTGGGGGTGGTTTTAAAAAAATGTCTTTACCGGAGAGGAACAATATCACCACAGGTCCTGGTTACACGTTTCTGGTACGAGAATATCACGACGATTTCAGGCGCAGTTGTTTTGTTTGGTTTGTCGGTTGGTTGTTTATATTTGTGTTTTATTTAGCTTTTTTGTTTTCGCTTGTTTGTTTGGTTGGTTGGTTGAGTTGTTTTTTTGTTTTTTGTTTTGTTTTCGGTGGTATTTTTTAAAAAGTTTCTTCAGGGACAATATCACCACAAGTCCTGGTTACAGGTTACTGGTACGAGAATATCACAACGGTTTTGCACAGAGGTGTTTTGTTTGTTTGTTTAGCTGGTTGGTTGGTTGGTTGGTTTTGTTTTTTGCTGTTGTTGTTTTCCCTGTTTTTTCTTTTTCTTTTTCTTTTTTTTTTTTTGGGGTGGGGGGAAGGGTTGTTTCTTGACTTGACAGGGGAACAATATCGCCACAGGTCCTCCTTTCAAATACGAAAGTACATCGACGGTTTCACACCGTGTTGTTTTGTTCGGCTGGTTGGTTGGTTATGTTTTTAGTTGTTTTGTTTTTTATGGGGGGTGGGGAGGGGTTGGTGAGTATTATTATTATTATTATTATTATTATTATCATATCTGTTATTATTGTTATTATTATTATCATTATTCTCATTATTGGTAGAATTCTTGCTGGAGTGGAAGAACATCACCAGGGGTCCTTGTTACAAGCCACTGGTGCGAGATGTTCACGACGGCTACTAACGCACGAAGAATAAATGGACAACAATTTTCATCGCTGTTGTAGAAAACATCACAAGGTCTTAGTGGTTACTGGTGGTACTAGACAATCGCGACAGTTACAAATGGAATTTCTAAAACCAAATTAGTATAGTAGTTCAGCTTTAGTGAGAATTTGACGACATTTGCAACACGAAGAGGTCAAGTGAGTGTCACAGATTAGACGTGATGTAAGAAAGAGTGAGAGAGATGTGCAGAGCAAAGAAGGAGGAGGGGGAGAGACAAGGACGATAGATTCATGTGATAGGACAGAAGGAGCAACAAATTACACCATAGCACCCGCCAGCCTCCCACCAACACACAAGGAGAATAAGTGGACAGTTGTTGCTCGACTGAAGAACAATGCCACAACTCCTGGTTACCTTTTAGTGTGTCTCTACTCTCATTGGCAGGTGAGTGGCTCTCGATACTCTTCATAATCAACTTTGTTGTTGTTGTTGCTGTTGGTGTGTGGTAGCCTATCCGTTCGAAATGTTCGGAGCCCCGAAGAGTGTGCTCTTCGCCAGGGCCAC
>NW_004797293.1:55055-57207 GCF_000002075.1 Aplysia californica | reverse complement strand
CCACCCCCCTCCCCCAACCACCAACTCACACTGACAGTCCAGAAACCAGAACGTATCAAAAAGCCCGAAAATAGAAAGCGCCAACACTTTAGTTCGAATCATAAGCTCGAAAGAAGAAAAAAAAAAAAAGATCTGTACGAGAAGGGGGGCCGAAGGCTAAAGGACCAATTTGGTGAAGGACTTCTGGAACCCTCTAATCCGGCCAGATAATTGCTTCTTGACAGACTCAACTAACAGAGAAAGCGGGTGGGTGGACTTTTAAGCAGAAGTAACCCGCTGCGGGGTAGATTTTTTTCTTTTACTTCTTGCTGCAGTGTTCAGTGATTGTGCATCAAAACAGGCAGATGATTATCAGTGGCTTCTCCGTGGTGCAGCCATGGAGAAATAGATTATAATTCTGATGACTTCTCACGAAAACAGCAATAACTACACCGAAAAGGAAAACAACAACAACAATAATAACGATAACAACAGCAACAACAACAACAATAGCAGCAGCAGCAGCAGCAGCAGCAACAACAACAACAACAAAATAGCAAAATGAATAGCAACAATAACAGCCGCAACAACAGCATAACAACAACACAGCAACACCGATCTTTAACGCGGGTTTATAGTGTAATGGTTATGTTTCACCGCTTTTCTGCTCAGAAAGAAAATGTTCTATTCCCGCCTGGAAAAGTTATTATTCTTCTTCAAATAGCTCCGTCTGTTTTCTGCGATGCTGTATCCCACTTTGCCATTGTACGCTCGTGCGGACAGAACAGAAGCAGCCCGCCTCCGAAATTATCTTATTTAATTACCTCGTTGAGGGTGTCAAACATTTACACCTGATGCAGTTGCACGCTCTGTATAACACTTACCAAAACAAACAAAAAAAATATTTTGCAACCAACAATCCCTCTTTCAACCAACGTTAAATCAACAACCGCACCTTAAACCTAAAATCACCTTTCAACCAATATTCAATTTACATCCATTCGTTCAACCAACCGTTCATTCAATCAAAGACCACTTGTTCAACCAAAATCCACTTAAATTGTTCAATCAAAGCCCTCTCGTTTAACCAACAACTCGTTGAACCAACAACTACGCGTTCAACCAACAATCACTTGTTCAGCCAAAAATTGTTTCATCCAACAATCACTCATTCAATCAACAACCGATCGTTCAATCAACAACTCATTCAACCAACAACTCACATTCATTCAACCAACAGTCACTCATTCAACCAGTAACCCATCGTTCAACTGACAATTCATTCAACTAACAACTCATCCAACCATCAATTCATTCAACCAATAACTCATTCATTCAACCAACAACTAATTCATTCAACCAACAACTCATTCATTCAACCAACAACTCATTCATTCAACCAACAAGTCATCCAACCATCAATTCATTCAACCAATAACTCATTCATTCAACCAACAACTCATTCATTCAACCAACAACTCATTCATTCAACCAACAAGTCATCCAACCATCAATTCATTCAACCGATAACTCATTCATTCAACAAACAATTGATTCATTCAACCAATAACTCATTCCTTCAACCAACAACTCATTCATTCAACCAAGAACTCAGGCTTTCAGTTAACAACTTATTCATTCAACCAACAATTCTTTCTACCAACAACTCATTCATTCAACCAATAATTCATTCATTCAAACCAATTCATTCATTCAACAACAATTCGGTCAACCAAGAACTTTTTCAACCAACAACAACCGTTCAACCAATAGTCACTCGTTTTCGTGGGCAGTGGATACTGCTTATAATTAATTACTTAGTTGCAAAAAGAACATTGGTGGGCCTGCAGCAGAAATAATTGTCGGTTACAAAATTACAGGAGTGGGATAATGTGTACGGGTGGTGGTGGCAGCCGAGGACAAGGTCGGTTGATCAATATAGCCGGGCACGGAAAGAGCGGAGACAATTCATGGTCACCGGGAAGATAAGATTAGATGAGATAAATCTTTATTGTCCAGACGCTGGCATATTGGTTTGGTGTTTAATTATACGCACACATGCGCACGCGTACACACTCACTAACATATTCATACCCACATGCTCGCATACACAAAAACACACACATGCACACACAAACATACACACGTAAACACGCACACATACACACACAAA
>NW_004797293.1:53441-54671 GCF_000002075.1 Aplysia californica | reverse complement strand
GCACTCTCTCTCTCTCTCTCTCTCTCTCTCTCTCTCTCTCTCTCTCTCCCTTAAACACACATCCTCACTTTTTGTCTGCGGCACAGAGTTGGAGACTTGATTTATTGTAATTCGAGATCGCTGAGACCAAAAATGGCATCAGTTTTTCTCTAACACGTCAATTTTAAAAAATCTAAAATAAGTACTGTTTTTGCGATATACATTGAATTAGCTGTAACAATAACAAATACAAATGAATGCTAACTTTGTTCAGAGCAAGGGAAAAGTGTGAGACATCAAAGCTTTTTTAAACATTCGTCTGAATCATGTCAATCTTCAATTCACAAAAGCAATGGGTTCAACATTAAGAAATGATACGCCTATTTAAGTTGGAGACAACCTATTCATAACAGAAACTTGATGAATACACTCACAAACAGACCGACAGTCACACGCATAACATGATCTAAATGAACAATTGCTAACCATTGTTATTTTTAAGCTAGATACATAATTAGTATCCTTTTAGTATTCCGATGTTGTTCTGGTAGTGCAAGCTTTAAAGGTCGTAGAAATACTAACTTTTATTACACATTGATTAAGATGGTAATGGTAGGAGTTTAAATTAGGGGGCACTGCCTTTCAAATAACATTACAGAGTTAAAAGGGGCGTTAAACCAACATAATTTCGCAAACTTTTACGAAGATTGATTTGCTTGGTGAAATCACAGATGTGAAACCAATGACGTTCATATGCTTTTTTATGTATGACAGAGAAAGGTACAGACGATAGATTTTACCATCATCCATTAACCTTAACGCCCATCTCCTGAAGAACCGAGCTCAATGGGTATCTCCGTCATGTCTGCGGAGCATGAGACATTGTATCCCTCTTAGCTCTTGTTGGTCCTGACAGGAAGGGTCGAAGCAACCCGCCTCTGTAATAAGGTGAATATGTGTTTATGGGGATGTAGATTATCTACAGTTATTACAATGACAACCCACATAATAGGAAGACACAATAATCATAGACAGTGACCTTTCTGACAAGTCTTGAATTTTGTGTAAGCTGCGACAGATTAATTTCATTGTTTGTTTTGCTAGAATAAAGTCTTTTAAACTAAAGGAAGAATTCTTCAGGAAGGCTGGGATCGATGTAAGCTTTCTTTTAATCCCACTCCCCGGAGGGATGGTTGGGGAGCCAGTGGGGAGAAGAGTAGGGAGTAGGGAGGATACAGGGCGGGAAGTGGG
>NW_004797293.1:51232-52496 GCF_000002075.1 Aplysia californica | reverse complement strand
ATCTTCTTCTTCTTCTTCTTCTTCTTCTTCTTCTTCTTCTTCTTCTTCTTCTTCTTCTTCTTCTTCTTCTTCTTCTTCTTCTTCTTCTTCTTTTAAAAAGAAACTCAATCACTCACTTACTCACTCATTCACTCACTCACGCAGATAGAAATGTACATGTACCTACCGGAAACGTAACCGTAAAGTTGAGGGTCCGGGGGTTTTAAGCTCAACTCGGTTCGACTTTCTGTCTTTGATTTTGCCAAAGAAACTTCACACGAATGCTTCATTTGGCTCAGTTCATTTGGTGATGGACGTTACATCTGGAGGTCTTGCGTCAAACGGTGGCCACCCCATCGCTACCTAAGAATTACAAAGGTCTATCAGACATTTTGGGCTGTTTTGAGTCACTAAGACCACAAGGTAAGAAGCCGAATTTTCTATCCACTCTATTAAAATCGTAAGAATATTCGGAGTCACCATCAATATCCAAAGAATAGCATTAGAAAAAGCTTGACATGTTATGAAACTTAAAATTTGTAACATCAAGTTCTGAGCGGATAGAACTTTGTAATTCTAAGACAGCAAAGTGTTGCACGGGACGGTAAATATAATATATAGACAATTTCGCACATTGTATAGTAATGTTCCCGTTGACAAACCTCTATCAGAATGTGGAACAAATGGGAGAATCCGGGGCAGTGCCACTGTCTGTAGTGTCTTTAGGCCATTCCCAAAGGGGGGACATTTCTCGTTCAAGCACAGTAGAATTGTAAATGGGCTGATTCATCATGTCACGCTCATAACTGTGCCTGATCTACAACAGGGAACTGCTGCTTTTTCTTTCCTAATCCTTACTATTGTCATTTTCCTCGACTTCTTTCGTATGTTTGTCACACTCTTGTGACCTGCTATTTCCGGGGTGCCTTGATAGTTGAAGCAGACTTTGTGCTGTTGAAGCTGGAGAGGTGAGCAGAGTAAGTCTGATTCCCGTAAAGACTTCTCTGTTGACACCCACCCCGTGGCGCTCATATGGGGTTGCGAGCGCCGTAAAAACCCTCTACTAAAACTAAACTAAATTGGGAGAATGGTTCAAGGACTGCCGCAACCACCATAAAGGACACTTCTGGCAGCTCAGTGAGTTCGAATTTCTTTCCCATTTCGCGCCAGTCGGTTTGTGCTTCCCAATGGACTACCTTCATTAAGCAGACGCACGCACGCGATTTTGTGCGTGGGTGAGTGTGTGTGTGTGTGTGTGTGTGTGTGTGTGTGTGTAAGTGAGTTC
>NW_004797293.1:45058-47568 GCF_000002075.1 Aplysia californica | reverse complement strand
GAGGGATCTGAATGTGGATGAGTGGGTGGGTGGAGATAGTCTTGTCGAGCAAGTTGTAGAGTAATGCCAGTCTGACCGTGTAAAAAAAAAGCGAGTAACTCCTCCTGAGAAAAAGGACGTACGAGATCTATTTTGGATTTTTCATTTTTTGGGATTTAGAATTAAATCCACTCCGCCAAAAACTTATGAAGGTGATTGGGAAAGGGGTGGATTGAGGGGGGGGGGGCAGAGGATGAGGATCAGGAAGGGGGACGGACGAGGATCGGATAATATCTGTAAGACCTCCTACTTCACTTTTACTTTTACTTCATTTCCTCTGTTGCAGTTAAGCATCATCGAGGGGAGATGCAGTTTTCTATGGTTAGCCAAAAACCCTTAAATATTCCTTTGGAAAAAAAAATTGGCGGGAGCTCTGGTTTGGTTTGCTCTTTTGTTACTATGAAACTTCTTTCGTCCTTAGCTGTCTTCCTTCTTTTATTTGTATAAAGTATAATACTCTCCTGTCTCATCGGCGCCTGTGGTATAGTTTTTAGGCGCTTCGCTGCAGGACACAGGAAACCTGAATTTGATTCCTGAGTGGGGAAAACATTTTTGTCTAGTATCTCGGCCTTTCTGCGAGGATCTTGTACTTGTATCCGTCTCAGCCGGGGTTGGCCTTTGCAGACAGGTTCTGGAAGGTCTCCTCTGAACGTTACACATTCTATAGAGTGATGTTCTCAGTGATAAACCTTTATCAGAAACGGAGTCGACAGGATCGTCTAAAACACCTGAATTATTTTTGTTCCGGGTTTTCGGTGAGGCCTAAATGTAAATACACGTATTATCAAATTAATAAATCAGGCTTTCTACTGCTGTGTAGAGGTAGATAATCGCCTGTAATCGCCCAAGCTGGTTTTTTACCGTGTTGTCTACTGCTAAAGGATGTTACGGAAGTAAAATAATATTTGAAACTTGTTGCATCTCGAGAGTATACATTCGTGTCTTGTCGGTACAAACATAGATTGAAACAACTCAGCTCAGTAAGGGTTAAAACAATGTGAAGGTTTAATTGATGTTGCATTTTAAAACATTCGTATACTAATAGCTAATCCGTCAATATCTGACAGTGACCGTTACATCGGTAGAGGAGAATATTTCTTAGGCGAAATAGAAGAATTTGAAGAATTAAAGGTTGCGATGACTTGTGGCTTCTGCTGTGGCCGATGAGACCAGTTCTGGTGAACGAAAGTTTGCCATATTTTTGCCACTTCCGCTTGTGGATTTGTGCAGCTTGTTGGCTTCTCATTTGGAAATCAGCATTTCTTTTTCACGAAGCCTCATATATTATGAATTTCCGTCCTCTGTGACGGCTGCTCTCGAGTTGAGTCTGTCAGGAACTCGGCTCTCCCATGTCGAAGGATTTCTATTGAGGTCTTTCAGAGCCATTTTCAGGGTATTCTTGTGGCGCTTTATTTTTGGTACACCAACCTTGCGATTCCCTGAAGACTGTTCAGTGTTCAGAATAAAATACTGCCGTTGGGATTTTGAGATCAGGTATTCGTACAATATGGCCAACCCAGTGAAGTTGAGTCAACATTTTTTAAACCAATACTTCCTACTTCGGGTATCAGAGGGTTAGAGCATTTTTTTAAATGATTTTTTGGTGGTGATTCATTAAAATATCGAAATACTCCTGAGACAAAACAGTTTTTGTAACAAATATTTAAAAAAAAAACAACATTGAACGAAAAGGTCACTTATACATGTAAATACTTAAGCCACATAATAGATATAAAGAGATAACGCAGACTGAGGTGAGCAGAAGGATATATGAGGCTAGCTTAGGAAGGGTCAGAAAAATAATTATGTGCAGATGAAATTCTGCCAATAACCCTGAAAAGTCAAGTTTTCAACCAGTGCCTTACCCTTGTAATAAGCCACATAATATGTGCAAACTTGGCCGATAACCAGAAGCATCTTAAAGAAATTCAGGACAAAGCAACAATTAATACGCTGGGTATATACAAGCAAGATCAAATAAATAAATAAACAAATAAACGTATAAATGAATAAATGAATAAATGAATAGAAAAGAAAGAAAATAGGAGTGGCAGCCATCCACAGACTTATAACCTAACGAATATGGATGGGCTGGTCACATTGGTAGAATAAACGATAATATAATTCACCAAGAAAGATGCACTGAATGGAGCTGAGACCAAAAAGAAAAAAAAAAGGAAAAGATCAACAGTAAGATTAGAAAGAAAGAGGCGAGAAGACATCAAAGAGCAGACAAGAACAGCCTGAGGAGAACAGATAGAGCAGAATGGAGGTCACTGTTTGAAAGCTACATCCTGCACTGGACGGACAACTCCTGGAAGGAAAAGAAAGAAAAATTGGGGTTTAAAAACAAGTACGATCACAAAATTGTGGCCAAGGCATAAACATTTTTTTCTGGACCAAAATTCTGACTGGGACAGGAAACATGTTTCTTTTCTTTCTTCTTTTTACTTTTTTTAGGGGGGGGGGGC
>NW_004797293.1:42312-43809 GCF_000002075.1 Aplysia californica | reverse complement strand
CCTCCCTCGGCTGGACCCCACTGCCCGGCTCCCCCAACCCCCTTAACCCTCCCCATCCCGTCCTCGTCTTCATAGTCAAGTGAAAAGTCCCTTTCTAGAAAATAAAAGAAACTGAATTACTCCTAGCCCTAAGCTTACAACATGTTAAACAAGAGGCCTACCTGTAAATATAAATATCCAAATAAAATGAATCCAGAAAGAAAAAAACCTGACACTAAAGACGTAGAAGACGGATGGCAAATATGTAAAAAAAACCCATGTCAGAAATACTCAAAAACAGTTGTGGCTCCAAACGAATAGGCGGAAACAAAGGCAGAACAACATCCTGGTGGAATAACGAAACCAAAGAAGCAATTAATATGAAAAAGAAGATATTCAAGAAATGGCAGAAGTCAAAGACCGAAGAGAACTATATATAGAATACAAGAAAGCGAGAAGAGAGACGAAAAGAATGATCAAAAACTGCTTAAGAAAATGCATGGAAAATATATGGAGAGAAACAGACCGAAATCTGTAAGGAAAACTCTAAAGAGTTTTATAAATGAAAGTATGAACAACATACGGGTAACGAAAGACCCATACAACTCGACATGCATTAGAAATGGTAAAGAGGGCAATGCCATTCTCAGCAAGCATGCTATTTATAAAGAAAAGATGGGAAAATTACTTCCAAGAATTACTCAACCCACACTCTTGCAACGGACAACAAGAAGAGTTCCAAACATCATATTATGGAGAGCAAACAGACAGAACCACCTATACTTCTCAGTGAAATCGAAAAGGCACTCAAAACCAGCCCCAAGAACAAAAGCACAAGATGATATCACAATGGAATCCATAAGAGCTTGTGAAAACACCCGTGTACTGTGGCTGAGGTGTATTTTCAATAGAGCCTGGGAGCAACGGAAATAACCAGATGACTGGGAAAAAGCCATAGTGGTCTAAGTATGGAAAAGCCATAGTGGTCTAAGTATGGAAAAAGCCATAGTGGTCTAAGTATGGAAAAAGCCATAGTAGTCTAAGTATGGAAAAAGAACGGCAACAAACGCGATTGCACAACTTACAGAGACATCTCTTTATCAAGCCACGCGTGGAAAATGTACGCAAAGATACTAGAATAGCGGATAAGGCCTATTTAAGAGAGAAATCTGAGCAAAGCTCAGTTTGGAATTCGAAAGGGAAGAGGATGCATGGATGCTGTATTCGGATTAAGACAGATATGCGAGAAAACAATCGAAAACAACAACGAATCCAATATCGTCTTTTGTTTTTGTTTTTGTAAAGTGTTTTACTGCGCTCGCAACTGCATAGGTCATATGAGCGCGCGGGACACACCTAATATTTTCAGTTGGTAGGAAATTTTGAATTTTGCCCTGGTGGCGGCCGAAGCCTACTCTTAACGATTTTAGACCACCAAGGGATCTTTGACGTGCGCAACTTGCACACGGGCCCTCCGAGATTTTTTGCCTTTGTCCGAGAAGGCTAGGTGTAGATCTT
>NW_004797293.1:39756-41901 GCF_000002075.1 Aplysia californica | reverse complement strand
ATCGTCTTTATAGACCAGGAGAAGGCTTTTGACTGAATAAACCATGCAAAACTCTGGAATACCTCTAAAAATATGGCGCCAGAGGACAAATGCCAGAGATATACCAACAGCAGAAGCTCAGGGAGAACGAAGGAAGACAATACAGACTGGTTCAAAGTAAGATCTGGAGCTCAACAGGGATGCGTTCTATCTCCCCTCCTGTTTATAATATATATGGACACAAAAACACAAAACGCAAACCAAAGCCCAGAAAGTCTAAATGAACTTCTATTCGCAGACGACCAATGCCTTATTCCTCCAAACCAACAAAGCCTCCAAAAACACACTACCAAACTGAACAGCAGCTGCAAGAAATTTAACATGAAAATAAGCGCATCAAAAACAGAAGTTATGAAAGTGAGCCGAACCCGTAGTCCCTTGAACATCCATGTCGAGAGTAAACAACTGAAACAAGTGAAGGAGTTTAAATATCTTGGCAGTACATTTTCTAAAGACGGGTCCATAAACAGAAAAATAGAAATGCGAACTCAAAAGCCAACGCTGCCACTTACAAGCTCGCACCCCTCCTATCTCATTCAAACATCCCCACAAAGAGACAGCTTATCATCTCAACATGCATATATACCGACATTATGCTACCAGTGCCAGACCTGGACATTAAATACAGCCCATGAAAGCAAAATCATTGCTTGCGAAATGAAATTATGTCTCCTCAAAACCCTCAACATCACAAGACGAGACAGGCAGAGAGATGAAGACGTAAGAGCAGCTATCGGCATTGAGTCCTGCCTGCATTACATTGGAAGACAGAATAACATGGTTTGGCCATCTATTTTGTCACCTGGCCAGCCAGCCTCGAGAGCCTGCAACACCAAGCACTCAGGCTATAAAGGAAGAAGAAGGCCACGCAGAAGGTGGATCGAGGGTGTCAAAGAAACCCTGAGAAAACATAACATCACAACTTAAAGAGCTGCGGAGCTGGCCTACCATAGAAAACTGCATCTCCCCTCGACGCTTAACGGCAACAGAGGATGAAAAAGTAAACGTAAACTAAGAAAAATAACTCAGGAATTCATGAACAATAACAAACCAAACTGAGAGCTGGCCAAGTCCATCATAAGAAGGGAGAAACATGGTAAATCGTGGAAGGATTAAAATGACTTAAAGTGTTTTCCACTTGATCCCTTCATTATTTCATTTGCTTTCACATGTACTTAAGCCATAGTTGTCCGTACGACCGCCACTCACAGCACAAATGACCAGGCTGAGGGAGACATTAAATGCCGCGACATCGGCTTTGATAATAAATAATGATGTGCCGCCCCACCCCACCAATAATCATGCCCCCCTACCCCCTCTGTACCTCCCCTCTCTTCCCTCTCTTCCCTCGGTCTAGCTTTCCAGTCCTCCCCCTTTCCTTCCCCAAGTCTTCCATACCCTTCCCACCTCCCTCACCCTTCTCAATTTCCCTCACCCCACCCGTTCCACCCCCCTTCCTCACCTTAGCCTTCCACCCCTCCCCCTCCCCCCTCCTCCCTCAATGCTAGATTCCATTCCCCCCTTCCCCTTGGGCTGCAGCGAAGCAGAGAAAAACAGATGGGCAATGATCTCCACGTCTCAGGCTAATCAATACACTTGGAGCTTTCTACAACAGCTAAATCAACACCCTCCGGTCGCCCCGAGGATGTGTGCGCGCGCGCACGCCCGCGCGCTTGTGTGTGTGTGTGTGTGTGTGTGTGTGTGTGTGTGTGCGTGTGTAAGTGTGTGGTTGTGTGTATGTTTCTGTATAAGGCTATAATATGATATTTTGTGTGTGTTTGTGTGTGTGTGTGTTTGTCTGTTTGTGTGTATGTGTGAGTTTATCTTTCTGTAGGGTCTGAGTATGTATATGTGTCTGTGTGAGATAGTATGTTATCATTTATCAGTGTACTCGAGGGGGAGAGCGTGAGTATAACGATATTTGTGCCTATGTGAGAGAGAGTATAGGTGTTAGAGAGAAAGAGGAGAGAGAGAGAGAGAGAGAGAGAGAGAGAGAGAGAGAGAGGGAGAGAGACAGGCAGGCAGACAGACAGACAGAGACAGAGACAGAGACAGAGAGAACAGTGGTGACCACTTGACAGCAATCCAGATAAGAGCAACCCCCGT
>NW_004797293.1:36824-39352 GCF_000002075.1 Aplysia californica | reverse complement strand
TCTCTCTTTCTCTCTCTCTTTCTCTCTCTCTCTCTCTTCTCACTAACTCTCTCTCTTTCTCTGTCTCTCTCTCTCTGTCCCTTCCTCTCTGTCTCTGTCTCTCTCTCTCTTCTCTTCTCTCTCTCTCTCTCTCTCTCTCTCTTTTTTTCTCTCTCTCTTTCACATCTTCTCGCCGCTGACAAATGCACTTACGCAAACATAATATTATCCCGGTATAATTTCTTCGTATTTATCTACACGTCAGAACTAGAAGAATTAAGGGCTTACTTTTTTATACCAGACATTATTCCCTTCCGGAAGAATGAAATCTACTTTCCGAAGACATAAGATGTTGTGTGGGGAGTCTCTACACAGATACCAGGTCAGATGACCTTATTTAGTCTATATATAGCTCCGATAAACACTTCCCTCATTAGGGTTGTACGTTACCTAAATTACCCCCCCTCTCTATTTATTTCGCACCCATTGCTTTTGGCTTGTTCAACTGTTTTGTTTTCCCCCCTTTTTTCCCCCCTTGTTTTAACTTCTTAGTGACCATGTCTCTGAGCAGTATCTAGATTCTAGACATACCGAATGCCGAATGCAGCGAGGTGAGCCTTTCGAAAGTCGAACAGAATCACATAGGATCTAGATACAAAGAATCAAACAAATCTTTAATTACAGTAGGTGCAATATCCATTTTGAGAGGAATTTATAGCGGGGATCTTAGGACTTTTGATTTTTAAAGTATTTGTTACGATTTATGAAATATACACTGACATATTATTATTAATGTCATACTCAAGAGACAAAAAAAAGTAAATTGAATTCGGAAGATGCAGTTGTAGAATCTAGGCCTATCCTGCTGAATGCTGAAAACGGTGAAGTGAGTCGATTGAAGTTCGAACACATCACATAGATCCACATCCACCATATCACATAGTGACATAGATTTAGGAGGAATCTGACTCCTTTTCATTGAAATTCATAAGCGATTTAAAAAAAATAATCTGGGTTCGGGCCCAACAATAAAAATAATTACTATCCAACCCCAATGCTACACCCCTAACTAACTCAACTTGAACATAAAGTTACAGTCAATTTTCCAGTACACATGGGTCCAAAACCGAAGATTGCCAAATATATAATCTTTCCAGAATGTATATATAAAATAGTCTATAATCTATACACAAGAATAGCCTACAGTCGTTGAGCAAAGAGACATAACTAAGCGGAACGATAAAGATGTCGAAGTGGGAAAACGAAATTAACTCTTCAGGTTAAGAGAACAATTACCATTGCGATAAAAAGGGCATCCCAAATAAGGTTTGGAAGAAGAAATTTACTTATTAAAGCTACATTGGGAGTTGCTCTTTGATATTTGATAGCCATATCATGTATTTCTTGAAAGTCTAAACAAAAACAAAAAAACTATTTTGGAATAGGATTTTTAAAATTCTTTTTCCGGAAAGCTCAATGGCCCGGAATTAACAAGGGATACTGATGGTTCAAAACTTGGATTGATTATACACAGGAATCAACGAAACAAGCAGTTACACAAAAGATTAAAAACATTCACAAGGAGAAACATTGTAAAAGATTAACCTTATTGATTCTCTAGGAAAATGTGGGTAGATATAGCAGAATATCGACGTAAAAGGATTCAACATCAACGCAGAAATGCTATAATTTCATTCTTGCAAAGCGATACACACACAACGACACACATTCACTGACTCAAACAAGCTTACAGAAGCAGTGGATACTAAATGTATTTTTTCTTATTCAGTTTTAGTTTTTGTAGGAGTTTTATGGCACTTGCAAAACAAATAGGTCATATAAGTGCCTAAGACTAAAAGGTGTTGCCTGAGTGTAACATGTTGTACAAAGAAAAAGGAGGAGGAGAGATAAGGATGATAGATGTTTGATAGAAATGAAGGAGCAAACTACACCAGAGCAGAGCATCAACCAAGCCCCCACAGCGTCTTATTTAAACGTTATAGCACCCATGCTTTCTTTTTTATCTTTCTTGTACCCTTTTTCTAGTCGCTATCTTGGAATTGCAAAGTTCTATCAGACATTTTTGGTCGTTTTGAGCTATGAGGTTGTTAACTAAAATTTCGATCTGCTTTATAAAATTGTAAGATTGTTTGGGTTCGTTATCCAGATATTCGAAGAAATGCATTCGAAAAAACTTGAATTGTTGCGAAACTAAACAATCTTAACGTCAATATTTTGCAAAACGAAGTATTGATCAGATAGAACTTTGTAATTCTCGGCTAGTGTAGCCTAGTGTCTGTGTTGCTTTCCGCTTTAGGCTTAAGTTCTGTTCTAGCTTATTTCTGCCCGTTTTCTAGTGTCAGTGTTACTTTCCGCTGAAGGCCTACATTCTGTTTTAGCTTCCGCTGTAATCACTACAGACCATTTGTCTCCCAGCTGTCAGAAGTCACAGACCCCACACGGTGGCCATTGTTGTCTGTCGTGAGGGGAGACTAGCGTCGCTATGGTGACAGAAGCTCTAGTCCGAGTAAGGGTGGGTAGAAACGGGG
>NW_004797293.1:34184-36417 GCF_000002075.1 Aplysia californica | reverse complement strand
GAGATGTTTGTTTGTTTGACAATAGGCGTAGCCAGGGTGAGGAGGTGGGGGTGGGGGTAACGAAGATCTAATTAGAGTAATGTATACATTTGTTTTTCTAGGGTAACCCCAACTCTAGTGCTTAGTACGAGACAAAAAGTATTTTATTGTCGTTATTGACTATGATACTAGGGATCATGCAACCAAAGATCGTACACTACTAAATTGCTCACTCAGCCCAAAAAACTAGTTTTCGCAGAAGTACGCGCAATGCTTCAGAAGGCGCTGCAGTCGATGTTTTGTAGCTCTCTTTCGTTTCTCCAGAAAAAAGAACAGGAATAGCCCCCCCCCCCCCCTCTTGCGCATGCGGCTAGACTGTTGCTCATCGGTCCAAAATCAGGTTCGGGTTCGCTCAGTGCGGAGTATTTTGGGGTTGGCTTTTTTTGGGGGGGGGTATTTTAATTACCTCTCGCCTCCCATGGTAAAGCCAAATGATACGACCAAAACAGTCGCTTCATCCGCCTGAAAAAGGCTTTTTGTCAGCGAAACCAGACATTCCTCCCAAATTTGAATTCCAAATTATTTTTTTTTAAAACTGGTCACATTTTCATTTGGATTTTTTTTCACAAAAGTAGGGTAACGCTGTTCGCAAAGTATGCGCTTTTTTCGAAGAGGGTGCCACCACATTTTGAGGACGCTGGTTTAATCGGCTCAAAAACCATCATGTAGTGTATGTTCTTTGATGGAATCTACAGAGTACTCACGACATGGACTTTTCCGACTGCGATACCCGAACAGAACTACTGTCGACCCTGCTCTAACCACCACCTGGCCAAGACGATCACCTTTGTAAATCACCATTTTTAACCTTCCCTTTGCATTTATTCTCCATTATAATGACACCGTCCCAGACATCCACCAGTCTTTTTAAAATTATTATTATAGTAGAGGGTGTTACGGCGCACGCAACTGCATAAGGTCATATGAGCGCCATCCACCAATCTAAGAAAACCTTGTCTCCTCGACAACGAGTCGTCGCCTTGGAAAATGTCAACTGTACTTGTAGAGTGTAAGGAAAATGTGCGTAAAACCAAAACCTTGCTGCCGACTCTCACACTGTCAGCACCCCCCGGGGCAGTGCCACTGACTGTAGTGTCTTTAGGCCATTCCCCATTCCCAAAGGGGGGACATTTCTCGTTCAAGCATAGTAGAATTGTAAATGGGCTGACTCATGTTACGTTCATAACTGTGCCTGATCTACAACAGGGAACTGCTACTTTTTCTCTCCTGATCTTTACTATTGTCATTTTCCTCTACTTCTTTTGTATGTTTGTCACTCTCTTTTGACCTGCTATTTTGGTGTGCCTTGATAGTCGAAGCAGACCTTGTGCTGTTGAAGCTAGAGAGCTGAACAGTCTAAGTCTGATTCCCTGTAAAGACTTCTCTGTTGACACCCACCCCTTGGCGCTCATATGACCTTTTGCAATTGCGAGCGCCGTAAAACTCTCTACTATTTTTTTAAAAAACCCACTGTCAGTGTAAGATCATAACATGAATGGCAAGGACTGGTCAGTGTACGCACCCGACATGTCCTCAACAGCGCACATAAGGGATGAGCTGAACCACAAAGTGCGTTGAAGAGACTGTTTTGTGAATCTGCTGCAATTTGAGGTCGCGCTACCGCTAAAGTGAATCAGAATTTCCCAACGAAGCATTCAAAATGTTATAAAATCCATGCATGTGAAGACGTCTTCTGTTCTTATACATGTTAATGATGGCCATGCAGTTTACTAAGAGTGAGAGATCTTCATTAAGTTTCGATTTGTGCATTTCTGGAAATTTACACTCCCAAAGATGGAAGACAAGGTATGTGATAAAAACGGCCAACGCTTGTAAGTAAATGAATAAACTTAAAAAAACAAAAACTTCTTTTAATCTATCTTCATTTGATACAAACGTGTACAGACTCTGCGAACGAAGTGTGGCCTTTTTAATGACGTTCAATTTACATATACAACGGTTCCTAAAAGCAGTGTTCACTTTCTATTCTCATGAGTCTTTTGCGGTTCGTACATACAATAGACATCCTACTGTGTTAGAAAATGACAGATCGGTAGTTTTGACGTTTTTTTGTAGTGGAATTGTTCTTTTCGTTTTTGTTCTGCTTTTTTTTAAAAAGTGATCCTTACGTGAAATGCATCACAAGAGGTCAGAGAGAGAGAGAGAGAGAGAGAGAGAGAGAGAGAGAGAGAGC
>NW_004797293.1:32598-33771 GCF_000002075.1 Aplysia californica | reverse complement strand
CCCCCTTGTGTGTCTCCCCGAATGTTATTCTCTCCTTTGGACCAGCAGGCTCCGGTCTGTGACGTCAGCTGGTCCATTTCTCAAGTCTTCAAGAATGGTTTGAGCTCAAAGTCTGAAGCGCAGAGTGACGATCCACTTTCAATTGGTCTCAGTTATTCGATTATCCCCCTTCTAATTTGATTTGACCTTGAGCGGAATTGCTGAGGGAATAACATACTTTATACTCAATTGCAAATGCTTTCACTGCGTGAGGCAGAGGCGAAACTGGGGCACGCTGTCAGCTCAGTTGGTAGCATGCTGGACAACAGACGGGTTTTTTGGGGGGTTTTTTTGGTAAATGTTTTATGGTTCTCGCAAATGCATAAGGTCATATGAGCGCGAGGCACACACTAACCATTTTCAATTGGTTGGAAATTTTGAATTTTGCTGGGGTGGCGGCCGAAGCCTACTCTTATAAATTTTGTAGCACCAAGGGATCTTAAACGTGCGCAACTTGCGCACGAGACCTCCGATAATTTTTGCCTTTGTCCGAGAAGGCTAGGTGTAGATCTTTCCTACCAGAAGATCACGGGTGTGGGAGAAAGACAACAGTATGAAGGAGCCAAGGAGTTGCAGTTGAAACGCTGCAGAAAGAGTCAGGAGCCCAGCGGAGTGGGCAAAGAGGGTGAGGGGGTGGGGGAAGAAAGTGGAAACGAAAGTAGACGACAGAATAATATTGCAAGAGAAGGAAAAGAAGGTAAAATTTTACAGACAAATTTAGAGAAGAAAATTTTTCCGTCGCTACCCGGATTCGAACCCGGAAGCTTTGAATGAGAGCCTCCGACCCCGACAGGGTATTCTGAACTTCGTTTGTGGCAGAGGGGAGGGGAGGGGGGATAAGTTTCCCCATCCATTTGGCTCGGTCCTATCGGGATGGACATTGTACTCAGTGGTCCCGGCTTTTGATTAACCGATCAGTGTTGAAAGGAGCGTTATATCTATAGAACTTTGTACCTTTCGTACCGACAGGGCCTCAACTCTCTCTGAGGCTTTGTTCGCCGTTACGAAAGACGCTTTTGATTTAGTATAAGGATCAACGTTTAACCCGCGTTCTTCTTCTTCTTCTTCTTCTTCTTCTTAGTCTTCTTCTTCTTCTTCTTCTTCTTCTTCTTCTTCTTCTTCTTCTTCTTCTTC
>NW_004797293.1:27801-30673 GCF_000002075.1 Aplysia californica | reverse complement strand
TCTCTCTCTGTTTGTCTGTCTCTCTCTCTCTCTCTCCCTCTCCCTCTATCTCTCTCTCTTTCTCTCTACTCAAATATAACACATTTTTAAAGAAAGGTGGAACAACTTTATGCTATAACTCAAAAATAGAAAAACAGCACTTCGAAACAATAAGGAGGACAAAACTACACACCAACATTTAAGGTGTTCGCCTCTCTTTCAAAGGTCCCGGGTAGAGATTTCTTCTCTAAAATTGTCTCCTTCCACCCCCTTTCCTTAGGAAAGATCTACACCTTGCTTCTCGGACAAGGGCGAAAAATCCCGGAGGTCCCGTGAGCAAGTTGCGCACGTTAAAGATCCATTGGTGGTACAAAATCGATAAAAGTAGGCTTCGGCCGCCACCGGGGCAAAATTTAAAAAATTCCCACTAACTGAAAATGTTTAATGTCTCCCGCGCACTCATATGACCTTATGCAGTAGCGAGCGCGGTGAAACACTAAACCCCCAAAAATTAATTAAAATTATTTTTATAAGCCTACTGTTATCGATTTTGGACCACCTAGAGATCTTTAACGTATGCAACTTGCACACCTGACCTCCGGGAATTTTTAACCCTTAACCGAGAAGGCTACTCTAAGATCAGGGGTGTGGCTGAAGTGAAAGACAGCAGTAAGAAGAAGCAAAGGAGTAGCAGAGAAAGTCAGCAGAAAGAGTCCTGGGCCCAAAGGAGGGGGGAAAGAGGGGTGGGCAGAAAGTGGAGACAAAAGCAGACGACAGAACATGGTTAGAGGGCCAATAAAGGAGGTGAGAGGAGGAAATATTGTCAGGTTTTTTTAAAACCCGAGACATATTAGATGAGACGCGAACACTGTACTTCTAGAGAGCCAGAGCCTCCTTTCTGACTTCTTTGCTCCCTGACAATTTCAGAGTTGTATCTGACATTATTTTTTGGCTGTTTTGAGTCATTATAAAGACCATGAGGTCTTAATCTGCCCTTTCAAAATCATAAGACTATTCTTTTGTGGCCATTTTCAAGATATTCAAAGAAAACAGCTGAAGCATGCTCTAAAAACCTCGCCACACCTTTAACTTAAAATTTCTCAAAGCTGGCTACTGAACATGCAGAACTTTGTCATTCAAGGGTAGCGACTTGTTTCACTGCTCACCGTGGATGCGCATGCGCGAGAGACTTATTTGTGTGGGTGAGTGTGTGTGTGTTTTGTTCCTAACAAATAAACTGCGACATACAGAATCATTCACTCCAACATAGTCCAATAAACTGAATCCAATAAATAAACTCAACCCCAGCCCCCCAAAAAAAAAACAACAACACAAAAAACAGACTCTAATGAACATTCTAGTAAACAGACTGTTATTATCAGTCCCCAATAAATATATACCCCAACAAACTCTGCTACGTTGGTGCTAATAAATGAACTCCCGATAAATAGACTATTAGACTCACTCCGACATACTGCAATAAACTGACCTCAATAAATGGACTACAGTAAACATATTTCAATAAACAGACCCCGGTATCTCTGGTCCTTGTTTATCTCTGCCAGTGATTGGTGGCTTAACGAAATGAGACGCTTGTGTTAGCGATATCCTTTTGTAATGAAGGAAATCTCATCAGAATCTGTTGCCACAATGCGGATGATTGCAGAGATAAGCTTGCTTAGCCCCCTGGGGATGAAATGGTGTGGAGTGGAAGTGGTGGAAGGGGGGAGGGAGAGAAGAGTATGCATAAATATCTTTTAAAACAGTCTGTCGTCATTTTGAAACAATATTATGTCGTTCTTTTGAAAACATTATACAAAAAAGTCGTTATTTAAAGATCGGTTTTGACTCCGCCCTTCCTCACTCTCACTACCACGAGATTTAACAAATGAATGAGTTCCATCAACTTAATTGACCATACATACATGAATGAATTAGATATAGCTATTTCATGATAAATATAAATAAACGAATTCCGTCAATTATTTATCTAGCTATACAAACAAATGAGTAGATTCCGAAAATTTATTTCAGTATAAATTTTTATGAATGAACTCCAGAAACGTAGTATTTAACTATACATACAAATGAATGAATTCCGTACATTTATTTAACCATGAATATAAATACACAAATTCAGTTAAAGTTGAATGAATTCCATCAACTAATGTAACTATAAATACAAATAGATGAATTTTCTAACACGGATTTTTGCATTCAATTTTTTAAAACCACCGAATCTAAATGATAGCCACCCCCTCCTTCGTTATGCATTTTGACGGTGTAACAAAATCTTCGAAGTAATGAAAAAGAAAACATATTGCATGACTATTTTGGCTATAACGTAGTTGTTTACGGGCCCAGCGTACGTACGTTCGAGGCTCTTTTTAATGTGGGTTAAGAAGGAATGATTATCCTCATTATTTCTGGACTGTTATGCCTTATATTATGTTATACGACTGTACAGAAGTAAGTGTATTCAGCATTTGAAAAAGGGACTTACAGTGATTATTTTGGCTTCATGAAGGCAATTAGACAGCCCCTTCACCCTCCAGGAAAATGATGTCTGAATGGGCTACCAAGCAGCCCATTAAGCTGAGGTTTATAATGAAAGTTTGGAAACTGAAGTGGAGACTGGATATTAAAGGGTAAATGTTTTTTTTTTTTAAGGAAAAAAAGAAAAGTTACAAAGACTGGAATGCTTACTTTGGTGACAAACCGGTATTCTATCTATCTATCTATCTATCTATCTATCTATCTATCTATCTATCTATCTATCTATCTATCTATCTATCTGCCTGTCTGTCTGTCTGTCTGTCTGTCTGTCTGTCTGTCTGTCTGTCTATCTATCTATCTATATCTCTATCTATCTATCTATCTATCTATCTATCTT
>NW_004797293.1:22677-25699 GCF_000002075.1 Aplysia californica | reverse complement strand
AGGAGAGAGAGAGAGAGAGAGAGAGAGAGAGAGAGGGGGGGTAGAGAGATAAGAGCCATGAGGAGAGAAAGGAGTGAGAGAGAGGACATAAAGATAGACAGAAACACAATACAGAGAAAGGGGGAGTCACATACACACACGCACACACACACACACACACACACACACACACACACATACGCTCTCTCTCTCTCTCTCTCTCTCTCTCTCTCTCTCTCTCTCTCTCTCTCTCTCTCTCTCTCTCTCTCTCTTCCTTTATATTATTATAAACGGTGATTAAAAAAGAATACGCCAAAATCATCACAGGATACACTGTATTTCAAAAACGAAAATACAATAGAAAACTCCACCTAAAACTCCATCTTGGACCCAGGTGTTGTACATACCTTCAAGTTTTTTTTCTCATATTTTACACATGTTCAATGTGGCTACCATCGGCAGCACGGACAACATCAAGCCGATATGAGAATTTCTGCCAAAAGCGCCTCAGGATGTCTCAGTCCATCATGTTTGTAGCTGTTATTCGATCTTTCCTGTCAATGATTTTTGCTGGAAGTGGTGGAACAAAAACTATGTGTTTAACACACCCCCACGGAAAAATTAGAAAAATTAAAGGTCAAAATGATTTGTGGCCGATTAGATCAATTCTGGTATATAAAAAAAAGTTTGCCCCACTTTGAGCATTCAAAAACTCTACATTTACTTGTGAATATGCTCAGCTTGCGGGCCTCCATTTTGTTTCAGCATTTTAAAATCTTGAACCTTCAATACGATGTAGATCTACTGCCCACTGTGACTGCAGCTGTCCAAATGGGTCTGTCAGGAATTAGGCTCTCTTTTGTCGAAGGATTAAGTTGAAGTCCTTCAGAGACATTTTAGGGTGTCTTTGAAGTGCTTTTTAAAATCTTTTTTTTTTGTGGTGCACTAACCTAACAATCAGTGATCATTTGCAAAATCGGTTCCGTAAGGTTCGGTCCGGTTCGGTTTGGTCTGGTCGTTGGGGCTAGCCAGATCTTCCTCGATGGAAGGAGAAAAAAGCTACTATCGTGGTACAAAACGAACGAAACCGACGATAACCTTAACAAGAAATGCGTTTAAAATTTTCGTTTTCAAAACGGCGAATCGTGCGATCGATTTGAGACAAGGTTCTGTTTGTAGTGCGCACTGATGCCGCCAGAAACCGAACCAATCGAACCGATCAGATCCTCCAATGGACACCGGGTATTTCCCTTTAAATGGTGAAATGGTGTGTGTTTAACGCCCCTATCGACACTGTTAGGTTATTTAAGAGGCGGGGCCTATCCTAATTTAACGTCCGTCTCCGAAAGATTCGAGCCAAGTGGGAAATTCGTGTAAAGTGCCTTTCCCAAGGACACAACGTCGGGTTGAGCTGAGGCTCCAACCCCGGAACCCGTATTGCCCTTTCCGTAGGACAGTTTAGTAGTAGCCGTAATACATAATGTATAAGTGGTCGGTGGCCTAGTGGTTAGGCTCTCGGACTCGCAACCGCAAGGTCGTGGGTTCGAATCCCGTCAGGGGCCCGACATTGTGTCCTTGGAAAAGGCACTTTACACGAATTTTCCTCACTTCACCCAGGTGGGAATGGGTACCCGGCTATAGACAGTGAAAGATCTTGTCAGTTTGTTAGTGTTTGAGCGCTTAATCAGCTGCTTGCACTGTATGCTTCCCGGGAAGCTGAGAATGTTTCGTAGTGTTCTATGGTCTGCTGGGGTAATAATATAGTGTAAAGCGCATAGAGCCTGCTGTTGAGCGGGGATATGCGCTATACAAATGCTATTTATCATTATTATTATTAGATATATTGGTTGACGTAGTTGTAGCAGTACTGTAGGCGTTCCAGTGAGTGGGCGAGCGGTTAGTGAGTTCAGGCTCACAAGGAAATGGTACTTCATTTACTCTTGGGGCCTAAACAGGGAGATTCTCTTTTTTCTTAGTGCTTCTGGGCTCAGCAGGTTCTGTTGAAAATTACAAAGTTCTATCTGCAAACGGAATACTTTATACCTGGAAAGAATCATAGTCAAAATGACTTAAAACAACCTGTTACAACTCAACTTGCATCATGTTACATATTAACTTAAGAAAAATGGTGCATAGAAAAAAGCTGGATCATGCTCTGAAACTCATAATGTTCACTGTGCAGATAAAACTTTATAATTCTGAGGTAGCAAAATCTCAAACAATAATTGTCGGTGCCTTGGGGCCTAGATAGACGGTTATACATGTGTTCATGTATATATTGGTGTTTGCCTTTGTAACTCAAATTTTTGCACGTGGATCAATACAGTTTATTTATTTATTTATATTTTTTTATATTTTTTATTTATTTATTTCTTCTTGGCATAAATGGTAAGAGTAGCAGTTGCAGTTGTAGCAGTAGTATTGGTGGTAAGTTTGGTATTTGTAGTAAGAGCAATTATCGTATTTGTGCTACGATTGGTAGTTGCAGTAGTAGTTAGTAGTAAGATTTGTAATCGTAGCAGTAGCAGAAGTATTAGTAGTAAGACTGGTAGTTGTAGTAGTTGAGGTGCCATTGATAGTAAGATTGGTAGTTATAGCATTCGTAGTAAGATTGGTCG
The DNA here is from genome assembly GCF_000002075.1 of Aplysia californica. Taxonomy (NCBI): domain Eukaryota; kingdom Metazoa; phylum Mollusca; class Gastropoda; order Aplysiida; family Aplysiidae; genus Aplysia; species Aplysia californica. Next base: position 23,102 of record NW_004797293.1, on the reverse strand, counting down.
GTATAGTAACAGTATACAATAGTTTGAATGACAATCGCAGTAGTAATAGAAGTAAGTATTAGTAATAAGATTGGTAAATGTAGTAAGAGCAGTAGTCGGCTTTGCGTTCGTAGTTAAAGAAGCAGCATAAGGCATTAAGTCAAAGAAAACAATCTTTCTAATTAATTTACCTATCACATTTAAATGAAAGGAAATAAGGTACCATTTTATTGATCCCTGCCGGACATTTGATTTACAATGACAGGCAGCGTTCGGTACCCGTGTGTTAATTAATTAACGAAATACAATACACCATTAGGGCGTGGAATATCAGAGTAATATAGCATACCAAGGAACTCACGCGTAGTTTTTCTATCTATGACTTTGTCTCTGTCTCTGTCTTGGTTTCGCTGTCTCTCTGTCTCTGTCGCTCTCTCTCTCTCTCT
>NW_004797293.1:12936-20919 GCF_000002075.1 Aplysia californica | reverse complement strand
CGGGGGAGGGGGGCGGGAGAGGTGGTTAGGTGGGAGTTATATTTTATTATGTCAATGTAATCTGCTTTTGATAAACTATTTGTTGTTTTTTGTGCTTTGTTTCGTTTTGTTTTGTTTAGTTCCTTTTTCTGGTTGGGTAGTGGGTCTTTTTAAGGGATCGTTGTTTTTATTCTTCGTTTTAGAGATGTATTCTGTTTTAAATTTCGATAACTTAATATAATTTCAAGAGTGGAGGCGATACGGGGGGGGGGGGGTAGTAGATTTTTGTTTGTTTGATTTGGTTTGTTTTGTTTTTCTTTGGTGTTTAAGTAGCACATTCTGTTTCCGATTAACTATTTGTTTGTTGTTGTTTTTGTTTTCTTAAGAGGAGTTAGTAATATTTTGTTTTGTTGAACGTCATGAATATTTTAGAGGATGTTGCGAGCTTCTACAGTAGTAGCTGTTTTATGTGTCCCGCGGTTTGCCAGATTGGTCTGGTGACAATGAATTCGTGTCCAACGACCTCATTTATCGTGTGTACTTTATCGGTTACTTTTTTTCTCTCTTGCCGCTGACTCCTCCCCCGGGACAGAGGAGGTAATGGCGGCAGGTCGGGAGATTGCCTGCAGACACAAAGCCTCAAGTAAAACCAACGTGCCGGCGACAATTACTGGGCTCAGACAGTAGACAGAAATAGATTTTAGGTTTATGTTTTAGTGAAAGTTTTACGACAACTTCATCACAATAAGGTCACATAAAAGCCGGAGATTAGAGGTGTTACAAGAGAGTAACAAACACAAAAGGAACGAGGAGGGATAAGGACGAAAGATGTTTGATAGGGTAGAACAAGCAAACCACACCGGAACACCCGCCAACTACCGGCAGAAATAGATTATAATTTTACCTTTTCATTTCGCTTTCTTTTTTGTCTTACTTTCTCCTAGGCATAGAAACAGTCTGGAATTGAAACTTCACGGCCTTGCCCACAGAAGACGTGAATGTGATTCCTGTGTTGGGTCAGTTCTTGTGCTGCTCTTTACACTCTTTACATCAAGTACCTCCGTCTGTCTGCTGGGACTTTGTATTCCTCTCAGCCTGGGAGGGCCCTGATAGACAGGAACGAAGCAGCCCGCGTCCTACATGATTTAATAGAGAGGGTCGATGGGAGCGTAAAACACTTGCAGTAGTATTTTGAACAGTTTGCTTTTGCTTTCCCGTCACCAGAGGGCTTAGCTCCACAGCTGACGGGGCGAGATCTTTGAGCCATAACTTGTTGGGTCAAGAGTTACCTTATTATTTGTGAGGTGCGCCGACAAAATGAGTTACTTCTCGTTGTCCAAGAAAGGAGATATCGGCCGAAAATCGACCCTGCGGTCAGAATTACAGATTTCTAATTGATGTCATTTTGTTCAAGTCTACCATGTCTTTTATTCTTCCATACTTACAAATCGTACAAACTTCACCTATAAAGTTGATGTATCAATTTCCATAAGGCTAAAATCGGAGAAGTAACTCATTTTGTCAGCGCACCTCACATTTTTTTGTTGATCTATAGACCCAGTTTCTGATCTAGATAAAAACAAAAATCCCCCCCCCCTGCCCCCTGTGTTTGATCTGGATTACAATTATCGAAAAACTTTGTAAAAGCCGGCATTGAGACCATACTTTATTCTTGGGGCAGGGGTGGGGGTGGGAAGAGAAGATAGTTAGCAAAAATTCAAAACGTAAACGAAAATGAAGCAAGGTGTTCTACGCCTGAAAATAAAATATATTTCAGACTCTCACAAGAGGCAGCCCTTATTTAAAAATTCTCACTCTCTCTCTCTCTCTCTCTCTCTCTCTCTCTTTCTCTCTCTCTCTCTCTCTCTCTCTCTATCTATCTATCTATCTATCTCTCTTATCTACGCGTTTGCCTATACCCGTCTATGGAACTCGCATAAATAACACACGTCTAGCTTCTTAATCAAACTCCGAGCCCACAAGATCTAGACAAAAAATCTGTTCTGTTTTGAAGATTAATTAAGTTCCTTAATTCTTTTTAAAATTCTAGAACTCCTTTGTTCAGTCTCAGGTGTTCGTGTTTTTTATACCGCCCAGATGACGTCGTATATTATGAGTGACATCGAGGCGAAATCAGGAGCTCGTCAAGATAATGTAATCGAAGAAACCTTCATTTCTCCTACAGTTGTGCAATTTTTATCATTATATATATATATATATATATATATATATATATATATATATATATATATATATATATATATATATATATATATTTATTTATTTTTGGAGGGAAAAATACCTTTTACTTTCATTGAAAAGCGCATGTCGGTGTCGATTTGATCTGAAAAACGTTAATGAAAGGCACAGAAAAATGTAAATTTGCACTTTCCAAGTACAGTCAAGCTATAGATATCAATAAACTTTGGTGGCCATTCTATTGCTGATTTTACCACTGACACGAGGCGACCCCCATTTATTTTATCGCAAATTTATATCTTGATTTTTGTCCAAGAGAAATTGGTATTTGCTCCATCACAGGCAAGACAAAATTAATGATCAAGCTTTAAGATGATACCGATAAGTCCATAATATATGTCACAACGAGGTGGAATCAGGCACTCGTCAATTTTTGGGCATGTGGAGTTATTGGTATCATCATAAAGCTTGTTCAGTTGTCTTTATTTGGATGAAAAAAATATCCTTTGATCTTGAATACAACTCGAGATATTTGCAAAAGAAGGAGGTGGGGGTCACCTATTTTCAGATGTAAAATTAGTGAGAAAATGGCAGTCCAAGATTAGTTATTTCCTTAGCTTAAGAGTCCGTGGTAACTGAAAATTTACATTTTTTTGTGCCTTTAAGCAACGTTTTTTTAGAATAATCCACACAAAAATGAGTTCTTTAATGGGTATGAAAGATGTTGAGCCAAAAAACAAAAATTTGATAAAAATTCACAAACCTGAGGAAAAATGCAAGTTTCTTCACTTTGATTATTTTGACGAGAGCCTGATTCCACCACGCTGCCTCACATATGTCACAACGAGGTGGAATCAAGCACTCGTCAATTTTTAGGCATGTGGAGTTATTGGTATCGTCTGAAAGCTTGTTCATTTGCCTATCTGATTATGATTATGAAAAAAAAACCTACCTATTTATCGATATATTTGCTATTGAAAGAGGTGGGGGTAAAATCAGCAAGAAAATGGCCGCCAAAGAATGATAACTTCTATATCTTTAGAGTCCCTGGAAACTGAATATTTACATATTTTGTGCCATTAAACACCGTTTCCAGTAAAAGTCAAATGGAAATGTGTTTTTATGTGGACAAAAAATAGGTGTTGAGCTAAAAAAAAATCCAACAAAAAACAGATAAAAATTGACAAACTGGAGAAAAAATGCCCGTTTCTTTGATAATCGATGCTCAATATGCCCAAAAAACTGACGAGCGCCTGAATCCACTGTGCCTCGACATAATAATTTTAATAATAATATATTATTTTACCGGGATCGATTTTTTTTCTACCTGGCCACAGGTTTTGATTCCCCGCTGTTTTTCCTGTCTGGGACCGGAGATGAAAACATGTACTTCATAAACTATGGAGAAAGATCGAGAACGAGAAAGAGAGAGAGAGAGAGAGAGAGAGAGAGAGAGAGAGAGAGAGAGAGAGAGAGAGAGAGAGAGAGAGAGAAAGAGAGAGACAGAGACAGAGAGAGGAGAGAGAGGGAGAGAGAGGGAGAGAAAGAAAGAGAGAGAGACAGAGAAAGACGGACAGACAGACAGACAGACACACACACACACACACACACACACACACACACACACACACACACAGAGAGAGAGAGAGAGAAAGACAGACAAACAGTGACTGGAAGACAGAGGGAGAGACTGAAAGGAAGATAGATAGAAAGAGAGACAGACAGACAGGGTAGATAGAGTGGCAGAAATATGCAGAGGCAAAGAGAAAGAGTCAGACAGACAGACAGACAGACAGACAGACGGACAGACAGAAAATAGAGAGAGAGACACTTAGACAGGTCTGTCTGGGCGCAATCAGGCCCCATCTTGTGTACGGATCTAACGCATGGATGACTGCAGAACAGACTCACAAATACACTCTGGAAAAAGTGCAAAACCAAGCTCTCCGAATAATCACTGGAGCAATGAGGTCAACGCCTATAGAAAAGATGGAAAAAACAACATCAAAAGTGGCCGTGCAGAGGAGATGGGAGTGCAATGCCCTCATACAGTACACCAAGGCCACAGCTATGGAGGATCATATAATGCATGCAAGAGCAGCCAGATCACACACCACAAGACTTAAAAGATCCAACTTCATCAAAGAAAGCAGAAAAATTCAAAGATCCCTACAGGACCATTTACCAGCCACAGTGAACATGCTGAATCACACCCCAGAGGCACCATCATGGGAAAAGACAAACACAAACATAATTATACACACGTTCCTTCCTATGTGCACCTCAAAAGATGACCTCAGCGACCTGAGCAAGAAATCCCTCACCCTGTCCATGCTTGAAGAAAGATACCCCCGAGAAGCATGGATAAGGATCTATACAGACGGATCTGCCTCTGATGCTTTTAAAAGAGGAGGAGCCGGAGTGTATGTACAGTTCCCAAATGGATGACGACAAGCTGAGGCAGGCCCAACGGCGACATTGTACAAACTACAGGGCAGAGACGGAGGCTCTAATACATGCAGCAAACATCATCAAGAACGTGGTAGACCCCCAAAGCCAAGTCGTATTCCTAACTGACGCCATGTCAGTACTGCAGGCAATCACTGCCGGCAAACTACCAAGGCTACGAGAAGTAATTGAGGACATCCCATGTCTGAGGATCATACTGCAGAGGTTCCATCACACTGTGGTGTCTTAGGAAATGAGCAGGCAGACAGGATGGCCAAACTAGGAGCACAGAAAGAACAAACAGACAACAGCGTTTACTACACAGAAATGAAAACTATCATAAATACACTATTTAAAGCACCACAGACACCAGATAGCTATCATAAGCTGCCCCGCCTAGAACAAGTGATTTCCTTCCGACTAAGAACCCAACACACAAGACTGAGACAACATAATATGTACAGATGTTTTAAACTAGCACAATGACCAAAATGCCAGTGTGGAGAGGCGGACCAAACTGTTGAAAACACCCTTCATCACTGCAAGACACACAGGGCCCTGAGACAGGAAACGTGGCCAACCCACTGACACTATAAGAAAAGCTATACGGGCCGACAGATGAACAGAGCAGGATGCCCAATTTATGACAGATACCACTACCAGACTTCAAGTGTGATGCGATCGAGAAGAAGATAGAAGCAGAAGAAGAAGAAGAAGAAGAAGAAGAAGAAGAAGAAGAGAGAGAGAGAGAGAGAGAGAGAGAGAGAGAGAGAGAGAGAGAGAGAGAGAGAAAGAGGCGGAGATATAGAGAGACAGAGAGAGAGGGAGAGGGAGAGGGAGAGGGAGAGGGAGAAGGTGAGAGAGAGAGAGAGAGAGAGAGAGAGAGAGAGAGAGAGAGAGAGAGAGAGAGAGAGAGAGAGAGAGAGAGAGAAGGGGGGAGGATCCAGCCAGACTATACTAATATTAGAACGTACTCTGGTCTTACTTATGCCAAAGATACTTTCTGTTTCCGTAACACCACAACTGTAAGTCGATTTGACACCTTCCGGGGTTTTTTTTTCTTTTCCTTTTTTTGGTCCAATTTTGGATTAGCCATTCAAAAAGTTGATAACGAAAGTACAACTCCTTGTTTGATATTTAGACAAGCTGGTTGTTGTTGTTGTTGTTGTTGTTGTTGTTGTTGTTTTGGGAGGGGGTCATTCTTTTTGTTTGTTGTTTGTTTGTTGTTGGTTGTTTTTTGTAAAATATAAAATTTGGTTCGTGTGAAAAAAATATTTTTTCCTATTTTTGTGAAAGACAATTCGCCAACTAAGCGTTATCTTGAACTACCTCCATTTTCAGTTTTGATGTAAATCATTTTTAAAGTTCTGGGTTCTAAACCCAAAAACGAGAGTGAGTGCAAAAAAAAAATTAAAAAATAATTGCATTTATATAGCGCATATCCATGCTCAAGAGCATGCTTTATGCGCTTTTCAACTATTATTACCACAGCAGACCCTTTAAGAACACTCAGAAACATTCTCAGCTTCCGAAGAAATATACAGTGCAAGCTGCGGATTTCACGCGCTCAAACACTATCAAACTGACAAGATCTTTCACTGTCTATAGCCGGGTACCCATTTCCACCTGGGTGAAGTGAGGAAAATTTGTGCAAAGTTCCTTTCCCAAGGACACAACGTCGGGCCCCTGACGGGATTCGAACCCACGACCTTACGGTTGCAAGTCCGAGAGCCTAACCACTAGGCCACCGACGCCAGAAAGCCGATATTGTACAGAACATGGGTATTATATGTAATAATTTTGGGCTCAAGGGAAAGATTTTTTGACTGCCTTAACAGCAATTTTGACAAAATTAAAACTTTCACAACTGGGAAATTGGGGTTTGTACCAGTTTGTATTAAGCTCTCGATTTGTTTAATTCTGACGAGAAATTATAATTGTGTGTGTGTGTATGTGTGTGTGTGTGTGTGTGTGTGTGTGTGTGTGTGTGTGTGTGTGTGTGTGTGTGTGTGTGCGTGTGTGTGTGTCTGACTGATAAAAGGTTACGGAAGTCGTTAAAACGTAATTATAATAATATGATTAAAAAAGGTGAATATATTACCACCATTAAACCATGTTCGCACATCATTAATTTGATACTGCTGTTTGCTGGAGGATGTCAGTGGAGGGAAAGCCCCTCTTCCTTAGTGAGTGTTTGGGGGGTGTTCTGGTGAGGTTTGCTCTTTCTTTCCTGTCAAGTACGTAGGTACTTTACGTTCCTCTTTCTTTTCTTTTGCATATTACTCTCTCGTAACACCTCTAATCTTCAGCGTTTATTTCACCTATTTGTGTTGCAAGTGTCGTAAAACATAATTTAAAAAACAAACTACTTTCTTATCCACCTCAAGTTTTTGTGCTTCCCAAACTTTACCCTATCCGTACGCCCTGGGTCATTTTGTATCCCCGGGGTTGTATCCTTCTCATTTTAGAATACTTCTAGTACAAAGATCTCTTTGAAATTTTCAGTATTTCTCCCCAAAAAAATCACTTTGACAGATTGCTATGCAAAGTGTACGGATCGGATTAACGAATAAATTTCCTCTTTGGAAAGTGGTGGCACAGAGTTCCCAACGTCGTATGGACACGATAGAAAATCACGACGTACGGATAGGGTTAAATTGCCCCAAACTATAACACTAACTAAATTAAGTCAAATAGTCAAACATCGGTAAAGCAAACTTTTCCTCAGCTGTTTATGTCTGTCTGTTTTGCTTTTGCTCCAGGATGCGGACATTTTGGTTTTTTTATTTCCTTTTTGTCATCAGGTATTGTTCTTGATAGGCTAGTGGGGTTTTGTTTCTTCTTTAGCCCGACATGTTATTTCCGGCATCCGGGGTCTAAACTCTTCGTGAGGAAACAATATTTAGGTCATACGAGTCTAACATTACGAGATAGAACAGGTCAAAGACAGTATGTGTGTGTGTGTGTGTGTGTGTGTGTGTGTGTGTGTGTGTGTGTGTGAGAGAGAGAGAGAGAGAGAGAGAGAGAGAGAGAGAGAGGGAGAGTGTGAACAAGAGAAGAGGCCGAGACAGAGAGATGAGGGAGTTGAGAGAGAGAGAGAGAGACAGAGAGAGAGAGAGAGAGAGAGAGAGCGAGAGCGAGAGCGAGAGCGAGAGAGAGGGAGAAAAGGGGGAGGAACAGAGTGACAGACAGACAGAGAGACAGAGACAGAAATAGGAGAGAGAGAGAGAGATAGAGGGAAAGACAGAGAGAGAGACAGATCGACAGAAGGACTGAGAGGAAGAGAGACAGAGACAGAGACCGATAGAAAAAGAAATACAGACAACAGTTACGCAGGGCAAATCAAGCCACACCATG
>NW_004797293.1:11422-12836 GCF_000002075.1 Aplysia californica | reverse complement strand
TCCATCCAACACCCCACCTCCATCCAAGAACACCTCCCTCTCAATATCCAAAAGCTCCCCCCTCCCCCAACTCCTTTGATACAGCCCATCGGAGAGCTGTTAACATGCACGTTTCTGAGCGCTCTCTTGTGAGCTGCGTCCATTTATAGCACCCCCAATCCCCCACCCCTGACACCCGTCAACTCCGGCCGCTAAAACCCAGGGCAGTAAATCTGAGGGTTTTATCAGCGGGACCAAGAAACAATTTCACACACAACTGGGCGCCTTGATGCACGCTTCCACTTTTTTGTTTCGTTTCGTTTTCTCTGACATTCTGCCTTCCTAATCCTAGAGACCAGGAATTGTTTTTGAATAGTCAGACATTTTTCTGTGTCTGAGGGTCTCATTCATTGGTTGCTCTATATCTATAATTTGCTTTCTCTTTATAACTACAGTCTCTTTGTCTTACCTTTTCTCCCAGGATGCAGACAGCCCTATGTTGTTTTTGTTGTTGCATTGTTATTGTTGTTGTTGTTGTGGTCGCTATTGTTGTTGTTGTGGTCGTTATTGTAGTAGTTGTTGTTGTTGCTGCTTCTGCTTCTGCTGCTGCGTGTGTGATAGCCTATCCGTTCGAAATGTTTGGAGCCCCGAAGAGCGTGCTCTTCGCCAGGACCACCGCCTCTCTGGGGTAGTGGGTGAGGCAGTCCTACCTCCCTGGATCCTCCCCAAAGAGATGCCACCGCCGGACCTCCGTGGCGGGGCATCTCTACAGCCAGTGCTCCAAATCTTGGGGCTCTTCTCTGCACAATGGACATATTGGGTCCAGTGTTTGGTCTATTCTATTTTTGCAGGCCCGCAGCCCAGAGAAATGACCGGTCCTGATTTTTGCCAGTAGAAATTTCTATTACGTACCTCTATCTTTCTGTTGGGATGTTGTTTTCCCCTCCATCTGAGTTGGCCATGACAAGTATGATAAGAAGCCTGCCTCCTAAACGTCGTAAATGGAGTCGATGGGGGCGTAAAAACGATAAATATTTTTTTTTAAACCACTAAAACTGGTGTAGAACACCAGCGTCTGAGGTGTAGCATTTAGCTCTCAGAAGCAAAACTTTCAGAACGTCCTTGACCTACCACGCATATCCGGCGTCTGTGTTCTCCGCGGGGACGCCTGTGGGGCGCCATGCCGTCACATGCAAAGAACGCTTTTAACTAATGATTTCACGAATGGAGGTCTTAAAGTGGCTTTTACCAACATGATGTAAGGAAATATTTCTTGACCTTGGCTTTTGTTTTTACTGAAATCTTATGAAAAATCATGGTAAGCTCTAATATCTGAAATTACAGAGTAACAAAAGACACCATGTCTACTCTAAATGATTAATATGTTTCGTTCTTTGACATGGCCAATCACCCCTCCCCCTCCCAATACCCAACC
>NW_004797293.1:7169-10306 GCF_000002075.1 Aplysia californica | reverse complement strand
TACAATGCTTGTGGTGGGGGAGGTTTGGGAGGGAGGGGTTGGAGTTGGTGGGATAGAGGGGTGGGGTGTGATGGATGAGTGGGTGAGAGGTTGTGATCAATGGGATGTATATATTGTGTAATGAGTGCATTTCTGTGATGATGTTGAATTTGTACATATTGAAGTTCTGATTTTCCTTCTGGATCAATAAAGTATACTTCATCTTATCCATCTCATGGAAAAAAGGGGAAAAGGGTGGAGGGAGGGGGGGGGTGATAGGATGGGAGAGAAAATGCTAGATTTGGGTGTGAGAGAACATAATGAAGCTACCCAAAACTAATGCTGTTTTATTTCATCCATTTACAACTTTTCTGTGCCACTCACCCTAACGTTTACCCAATAAAAAGCCATTACTTCTTGACAGTGGTAGGCTGAGAGTAGATAGAGAGGTCGGTGGAAGAAAAGTGCCAAAAGAAAAAACGCTCAAATCCCGCCGGGGATGATCACGTGAGGAACGAAGAGAGTGATGGCGCCCACTGGACAAACTTACAGTTTTACTTGGATCCAGTAAAAGAAAATGGAGAAACGCGAAAGAAGCGAAAGAAGTAATGGAAAGCAGATGTGTGCGTAGCGTGCTCTGTGTACAATGAAAAAATAAAAGATTTTTAAGACCAAGTAATTCTTCCATTCAGGAATATAGAACGAAACGCGAAAATAGGAAAGAAAAAACTGCAAGCAGACTTGTGTGCACCGTAAACATTTTGAAGCAATTGAAAAAATCACTCATTCTTTCTTCGGTGTTCATAGAAAAAGATGTGAAAAGAAAGGAAAAGCAGATTTTTGTGCACTGTTAACATCTTAAAATGTTGATTTTTTAATTCGTTTTTCTGCTCTGGTGAGACACTAGACAAATAAAAGTCCGACTTGGGTGAGTCTCAGAATTTCAAAAGAAAAGCAAAAGAAATGAAAAACAGAACTAATCAGAAGTGCAGATTTGTGTGCGCCATAGACCTGAATTATAATAATAATATTATCCTAGACAGTGAACTGTCATAGCTGCCGGTGTTTGTTTTGTACCAAAAAAACTTAGTTTCGTTAGGGCGCACCCTGGCGCGCAAATGCAGGGTAAAGTACAGACCATGATATAGTCGAGTGCCCATACAACTACTTTTTGCTTCGAGCCCTTATTTGTTCCAGATATTGTCAATGGGTGAGCTCCATGGTGAACCGGAACTAAGTCAGTGTACACAATCTTTAATATTATAATATAAATCATTGGTGCGTCCTGAGAAAACTAAATTGAAACGAATATTTTTTAATGAAAAAAACATGCGCTCGATTTTTATGAGAAACACAAACTGTGCGAGACGTTTACTGTTCATAACAGGATATAGCTCATCCTATAACGTGTATGATCATTCCTACCAGTTATTTATTTCACTTTACTTTTATCCACCGCTTATACCCTTTTGGGTGTCGCGGGAAGAAAGAGACGTCTCTGTGCCACCAGCCGGAAAGCTTGGGTCAGGGGGATGCCATGAGTTGTTAGTGTTTCCTGACTCCATTTATTCAGGTCTTTCTCGGTCGCCCTCTAGCCTTGTTGCCATTGAATTATTTTTTTAAATGTAGGCACGTTGTGCTGGATGGTGTGTTGGTAATCGCATGAGATGACCGGATCATTTGATTCTTTGGTGTTGGATGTGATGCATGACATCATTTGTGTCCACCATTTCTCTGACTACTGAGTTTCTAATTTTGTCTAGCCTGGTCTTGTTTACTGCTTTTCTAAGACATCGCATTTTACATGTTGTAATTCTTTTCGCTAATGTCTTGTTCGTGGTCCTTGTTAGGCATTGATAGGTGAGTGTTGGGATGAATATGGTGTTGATTATTTTGAGTTTTGTTGACATAGGGATGTTAGAATGTTTCAGTAATGGAGCAAGCTAGTAACTGACATTATTGGCCGTTTGTACTCGTGTTTCAATTTCTCTGTTCAGTCGCCCATCCTCTGTGAATATACTTCTGAGGTACTTAAATTCTTTGACCTGTCTGAGACTGATGTTGTTGACGTGTATTCTGAGTGGTCCTGGATTTCTTCTTACTTTCATTGCTTCTGTTTTGTTGATGTTGATCTTCATGTCGTAGTTGGGTTAATCTGATGGTGAGGTGTTGGAGACTTTGTTCATCTTTGGGTGCCAGGCTTTGGTCGTCAGCGAAGGGTAATTCATTTAGGGCGTCTAGTTCTATGTTGGCCTCTTTTGTAATTATATACATATATTATATAATATATATATATATATATATGATAAATCGTAGTGGTGATAGGACACTACCTTGTCTTACTCTGGATGTTATCTCGAATCAGTCTGTGAGTCCCTCTCACGTTATTACTGTACTTATGTTGTTCTCGTAAATGGCACGGATGTTATCTACAAGTTGACCTCTTACAGTGTAGCTTTCGAGTTCTTTCCACAGCTTGTTTCTGTTCGCTCTCTCGACTGCTTTCTCCTGGCCGACTAATACTATGTTTAGCTCCCTGTTGTGTTCTATTGCCCTTTCGCACATTTATTGTCGTAGGGCAAATATTGCGTCGGTGCATCATCTTCCCCTTCTAAATCCCATTTGGGCCTCACTTAGAAAGTGTTCAACATTGTATCATGTTCGCCATTCCAATATCTTGGTGAACATCTTGCTCACATGGCTTAGCAGGGAAATGCCTTTATACATTCCACTGTCTCTCTTACTGCCTTTCTACTTCCAGATTGGTACTACGCCCGCTTTGTTTCCAGTCGCCGGGAACTTTTCTTTCTGTCCATGCTTTCTGGAAGATTTTTGTGAGCCAGTTTCACCACATGCCAGGATGGTCTCTGTGGTGAGCTCGTCTATTCCTGCGCTTCTGTCTTGTTTGGGGGGGTTTTTTGCTGGTTTAACTGCTTGTCTGACCTCTGATGGTAGGATGGTTGGTTCTTCTTCCTCTGGGTAACTTGGTTGGAATTCTTTGTTTGTTTGCTTTAGAGTGGTGTTCAAAAGATCTGAGAAAGAAAGAGGCTAGGGAGACCAGGGAAATTATTTGTAATGCGCATGCGCAGTCCACAAGTTCGCAAGTTCACACGGGTTCCCGCATCCGTTTTCTTCTTCTTCAAGGTGCCCGCCGCTCC
>NW_004797293.1:4499-5516 GCF_000002075.1 Aplysia californica | reverse complement strand
CGTCATCATTTTCTGAAACTAACAGAATGAAAAGTTTCACACTAAAGAAGCCAGTAAAAGTCCATCTGGACTTAGACACCGCCATCCCTACCCCATTCCTTTCTTTAAATTCTTAATTAGAAGTCAAAATCGTCTTTCGCGCATGGCGTTACTGCAACCCAAATTTGGCTCTACAGATACAGAGAGAGAGGAGACAAGGAAGTGCGTAGTAGGTTAAGCGAAGCGAAACCATTGATGAGGGTGTCCAAAACCAAGCAAGGTACAAAAATAAATAACTTTTACAGAGATGCAGAAAAAATAAAACTTGATGCTATATCAAACTCGCCTCTCTATGACGCGATGACAGCTCATTCCAAACCACTGTGCTGTAAGGAAAAGGTAAACTTGAGCCATCAATTTGGGTGGTTGGCGGGTGCTCTGGCGTGTTTTGCGCCTTCTTTCCTATCAAACAATTTATCGTCCTATCTCCCTTCTTCTTTTTCGTGTTTGCTGAGCCACCAATTCGGGTGGTTGGCGGGTGCTCTGGCGTGGTTCCCTTTTTCATTCCTACCAAACTTCTATCGTCCTATCTTCCTCTTGCATTTCTGTTTTTTGTTACTCTCTTGTAATACCTCTAATCTTATGCTGTTATATGACCTAATTGTGTTGCAAGTGCCTTAAAACTCTTTCTAAAACACTGGACTACCCATATCCGGGGTCTCCTCTCTCTGTCGGTCACGAACTTAAAATAGCTTCTGTTCGCTTGTTTTAAGAATGGAGGGGGACGGGAGGGGGGGGGGGATAAATATTGACTTTTACCAACAGTATTGATGACAAGGCCATTGTTCGTTGCGCAATCAAACCTGCTTTAATGGCCATCAAATCCTAGGCAATCTCATGTATGCACGCCCGGGTTCCAATTTCAGAAGGGCCACATTTACATCGTCGTGACATCGTGTACAAAAGACGTCATTGATATTTTTTTAATGGGTTGAAGGTGGGGGTGGATGAGGCAGGAAGAGGGGGGGGGGTCGAAAG
>NW_004797293.1:2590-3632 GCF_000002075.1 Aplysia californica | reverse complement strand
CCCCCGCCCCCTTAATACAAGTTAAAAGCGTAATTCGAGAATGACGTCACGGCAATCCACGTGTGACCTCACGTAGAGTGGAGACCCGGGCAGTGCGAACTAGGTCAAGTAAGTTCCGAATAGACGGTTAAAATCTACTTTTTTCCCAGTTTCCGCTGAATCTCAAGATTAAAAAAAGAACCGCTGTGAGCAAACAGCGCATTAATATCGGCTGAAAATTTAGAACATGATAGAACATGTAAATGATGGACAATCCCCTTCTCATCACGGCCCTTAATATACGGACGAGGTCAAGTAAGTCACGAATTGAGAGCTAGATTCTACTTTTACCACTCTCCCCGGAATCTCAACAATGAGAGAAACCTGTTGTTGACAAATGATGTATCATTATCGGCTGACTATCTCGAGCATAAGATGCATAAATAATAGATAATCACCCTCTCATTCCCCTCATTCCCCCGACCCCGACCCCCACCCTCACCACCCCCGGCTCCTGTCGGTCTATAGCGGCCAGCCGATGTCCGCGCGGTTTAGATGAGATAAGCCTGTGCTGATACGGCGCTATCGATCCCAGGAGGATCCATAATACCCAGTACACACTGGTAACCACATTCAGTCGAATCTAGTCGAAACCACTCTGATTATTCTCCATATAGTGTTTGGGCAAAAGCTACCTTTTTAGCACAGTATGACCGTTTCGACTCGTGACTTAGAAAAAAAAAAAACCCCAAAAAACAAAAAAAGTGCTTTTGATTTGTAAGGTCACAATCGAATTTATTCGAATTCGACAAAATGATGCCAAAATGGGAGCCCTCCATAGAGAAAAATTTGGTTGGCTCCGAACATGAATTTGATTTGCAGTATGCACTCGGCATAAGGCAGCTCGCAGGTACAGAAGGAGATAGGAAGTACTGTTGTTCGGGATAAACATCGTCCACGTATTAGTGGCCAATGCTTCAAAATGTGCACTGTCTCTTTGTGTTCAGACGGAGAACTACACGGCGGGTCGCACCTATGTAGTATAGGTATAACCGAGCCACAC
>NW_004797293.1:0-1959 GCF_000002075.1 Aplysia californica | reverse complement strand
TGCGTTTGTCTGTCTGTCTGTCTGTCTGTCTGTCTGTCTGTCTGTCTGTCTGTCTGTATGTATGCATGTATGTATGTATGCATGTATGCATGTATGCATGTATGCATGTATGCATGTATGCATGCATGTATGCATGTATGCATGCATGTATGCATGTATGCATGCATGCATGCATGCATGCATTTCTTCAACTTGGCATTGTGTACAGTTTATCGATGTTATGAAGTGATGCTTACTTGATATTAGTTTTATTTACAGTAGACCAGGCGCGGTTCATCCATAGAGCACTGCCGTGCAGTGCCGCCCAAAATTGTTAAATATTCTACATGTATTACGTAAAACATCCACAATAATAAAATAAAAGAAGCCAAAAACCAACACTTGTCACATATTATATCAAAACAAAGGTCTTCACTGGCGCCATAACTGTCTTTTTTATGTCTATAGCGCCGTAAAACATCTACTATGCCACGCGCTTTAGTGTAACCTGGCCTATAAATCACTCTTGGGGATAACCCAAGCGATGACGACACTCGTAGTGAGTTTGGCGGTACATTAATATTATTAAGCCGGTACATCTCAAATGTGCTCCTGCCGAATAGTGCTGAAACATAGCCCACAGTAGGCAGTCTAAAAATAAACACGATAGACCTTACGCTGTACTTTACCAATATTATGTGAGCCCCGGAGCAATCCAACGGAGTGCTCAAGTGAATTGTGATTGGTTCATTGTTTGTTTTGCCACTAGGCCAAGCCTATTATTAGTGACTCTGTAATCGTGAACCTGAGGGAAGTGAATGTGACCGTCCTATGAGTTGTGCCTTTGAATGGTTTTGTGCTGGAGTAGTGAAAGTTATTACATAATAAACTTGAGTGTTCATTTCCAATACAGTATGAACGAAATTGATGTTTAGCTAACAAACAAATTTAGCACTAAAAATCAAAGCGACAAGAAAAAAAGAATGAAAATAAAAGCACGAGGCCCTCCCTCACCAACCGAAAGATCCTAAAATTATACACCGTCTCATTTACTATGCCCTTGACTATCTTCAGCATGCGATAGCTTAATTAGTATTGTGCACGCCCACTTTTTAGCCCCACGAGCCACCCCTGCAGTGGACCCTCCAAGTCAATTTAATGCTTCCATTCGCAGCATACTCTACGCGTAAGCTGTCCGTTATATGTCGGTTATAATTTACAGCTACACTCCAAGTTTGTCCATGGTGTATTGTCTCCATTCAATGTATACCCTACTTGGGTGTCCATAATTGTTTGGTTATATTCATAGCACACGCTTCAAAATATCCCCTAGCGTATTGGTTCTGTTTACAGCAAACTCCATGTTGACCATTATGTTCTTTTTCCAGGATGCTCTAAAATAATCAATAATGAATGCATTCGTTCTGTTCAAAGTATACGAATCACGCTAGTCCATAGTGCATTGCTTTTAGCGAGACTCTGCTAAACCTCTTTTACGAACTTTGCATTGGCTTCCTGTTGAGAAAAGAATTGTGTACAAGTTGGCCACCGTATGTCACAAATGTTTGAATGATAATGCGCCATCATGTTTATCATATCTGTTAAGACTGTACATTCCAACTTGCAGTTTAAGGTCATCAGCTGACAAATAGAAATTTGTTTTACCTTCTATGAAACGTAAAACAATGGGTGAAAGGGCATTTGAGCACTAAGTCTCCAAGTTCGGGAATGCTTTACGAAGTACTTTAAGAGAGATCAAATCTTTTGATTCATTCAAGTCGTTTCTGTTTTTAAATTAATAAGATGAATATTTGGAGTGATTTTCTTTTAGTCAGAGCACAACGTTTTATGTTACTGTTGTACGTGGTAGATTTTACTGTACTGTAAAGCGCTCAGAGCCTGTGTACTGTTGAGCGCAATATAAATGTCACATTATTGTTATTATTAGTATTATTATTTTTATTATTAATATTTTTATTA
>NW_004797292.1:2595693-2597080 GCF_000002075.1 Aplysia californica | reverse complement strand
CCCCCTCCTCCGATCCAGATTAGAACCCCGAGACCAACGTGTGCCATACCAAAGCCCTGCTCTAGTGGGATATCAAACAAAAACGGAGGCTTCTTAGACAATTCTGAAAAAAAAGTATTGTCCTGTAGTTTGGGCTGGTTTGGGTTTTATTTGATATTTTTGACAACACAAAAAGGTAATCTTATCAACAATTCTAGTCATACAATTATTGACCTGACACATTGGGTTTTTTTAGGTTTTTTTTTTTTTGTTTTGTTTTTTTGGTAAGTGTTTTACGACACTCGTAACTGTATAGTATATAAGAGTGCGCGCGACACACCTAATATTTTCAGTTGGTAAAAAAATTTGAATTTTGTCCGGGTGGCGGCCGAAACCTACTCTTATCGACTTTAAACCACCAAGGGATCTTTAACGTGCGCAACTTGCAAAAGGACCCTCCGAGATTTTTCGCCCTTGTCCGAGAAGGCTAGGTGTAAATCTTTCCTACCAGAAGATCAGGGGTGTGGCTGAAAGACAGCAGTAAAAAGGAGCCAAGGAGTAGCAGTAGAAAGGCAGCAGAAAGAGTCAGGAGCCCAGAGGAGGGGGGCAAAGGAGGTGAGGGGTGGGGGCAGAAAGTGAAGACGAAATCAGATGACAGAACTTTGCTAGAGAGTAGGAAAGGAGGTGAAAGGAGACAATTTTAGAGAAGAAAATTTGTTCGGTCGCTACCCAGATTCGAACCCGGGACCTTTGAATGAAAGGCCAACACCTTAACCTCTAGGCCACAAGAGCCACCTGACCCATTGGGATATTTCACGTAGTACAGCTAAATTTCCACCTTTACCATTTCATATGTAAGATTACGCTGTGCGTTTTAACAATAATCAGTTGTTGTTGTTTTTTGTCCTTCCTGTAAAATTTGCCTTTCTGCATGTAGCCGGTTTGTGAACAACGCCGACGATATACACACCGGCCATTATTACAAAAGTGCGTTTAATTTATAAAAGAAAGAAAGTGAAACTTCCCAAGAGAGAAAGAGTTGTCTAACTTGTGTGGACTTGATCAAGTTGATTTGCTCTATTACTTGTAGATTGGAAAATAAGCGTCAGATATGTAGGTAGGCCTGTATATCGTGAGGGTGTTCGGTAGAGTGCTCCGCAAGGAGTTTAGAACTACTTTTAATCTCCTTGGTGCTCCGTCTATTGCGCTGTGGATGAGTTCGTGTCACGGCTTACTAGATTATCGACACTAGATTACTAGACAATATAGTACGCCGTGGTTCGTGTGTATAGGCGAGTCCGAATAGTCACTTCGTTACAGATTACTGGGTGGGTGGTTGGTGGGTGCAATGGTGTGGTTTATCGTCATGTTTCTCCTCTTTCCTTTTTTTTAAATTAAAATTTTTATT
>NW_004797292.1:2579271-2594501 GCF_000002075.1 Aplysia californica | reverse complement strand
TGGGTACTCGGCTATAGACAGCGAAAGATCTTGTCAGTTTGTTAGTGTTTGAGCGCTTAATCAGCTGCTTGCACTGTATGCTTCCCGGGAAGCTGAGAATGTTTCTGAGTGTTCTATGGTCTGCTGGGGTAATAATATAGTGTAAAGCGCACAGAGCCTGCTGTTGAGCGGGGATATGCGCTATACAAATGCTATTTATTATTATTATTAAGTGTCTTTAGGCCATTCCCAAAGGGGGGACATTTCTCGTTCTAATGCACAGCAGAATAGAAATGGGCTGATCCAACAATGTCAGGCTCATAACTGTGCCTGATGTACAACAGGGAACTGCTGCTTTTTCTTTCCTAACCCTTACTATTGTCATTTTCCTCTACTTCTTTTGTATGTTTGTCACACTCTTGTGACCCGCTATTTCAGGGGTGCCTTGATAGTCAAAGCACACTTTGTGCTGTTGAAGCTAGAGAGGCTAGCAGAGTGGGTCTGATTCCCTATAACTATAAGGACTTCTCTGTTGACATCCACCCCTTGGTGCTCATATGACCTTATGCAGTTGCGAGCGCCGTACTAAAACCTCTATACTAAAACAAACACTTCTTTTAAAGAGTACCAACGACTCTCTATATTTAGGAGTCTCTGCTCTGGCTGAGGAAGTGTCACCCCAACACTAGGCATCCCAGGATGAAAGAATGACACATGCTGATCGGTTACGAGTCTATTATTATTACGTCTATATTATAGTTTTACACTTTTAAAGTTAAACAACTATTGTTCATTTATTTATATACCATAATGCATGTGAATGTGAGCCTGTTTGTGAGAGCAAGCATAGTATTGTATTGTTACGGTTATAAGTTATGTGCACAGATGTGTTTAGTTTTAGTAAGTGTTTTACGGCACTTGCAACACAATAAGGTCATATATAATAAGTGCCGAAGACTAGAAGTGCTACAAGAGAATTACAATTTTTTTAAAAGAAGGAGGGGAGACAAAGTCGACAGATGTTCGATAGGAAAGAAGAAGCAAACCACACCAGAACACTCGCCAACCACCCACCACAGATGTGTGAGGAGGAGAGGATGTGTGTGTGTGAGAGTGTGAGTGAGAGAGAGTGTGTGAGAGTGAGTGAGTGTGAGAGTGAGTGAGTGTGAGAGTGAGTGTGTGTATGGGTGGTCTTTGTCATCGCCAGTTATTCATCTCCACCAGTTGATCAAAGACAAATGAAATTTTTTTAAAAGCAAAGAATGATTAATTTAATTTTAATTAAAGTAAGGCGTTCAACACTTTAAGTACATCTTCCAATAAATAACCTTCTTTTATTTGGACCCTCAGCATGACAATGACAGCACAGAAAGACAACACAACAACAACAAAATCACCGAAAAAATTTCCCATTAACTTCCCCATAAGAAATGAATTGCAAGTCTCATACACACACTCCCAATAAAATTAAAATCTACTTAACCAACAAAATGAAAAAAATTGTCGATAGATCAAGACCCCTTTCATTATTATGACATTTTTTCAGTTCTTTTTAAACGATCAAGTTTTTCAACCTTTTTTATTGATACAACAAAGGCTGAAAAGCACAGAGATGTTTCCATTAAAGACTTTCAAAAAAACTAATTTGAGGTAAATTATTTGCCAAAAAGAAAAAAAAAATTAAAACCAGTTTGTCCTTCTAATAACTGTCTTTGAATTTGAAAACTCAGCCATTTATAACACGCATCACAAAGAAATTCTTAAAAAAGATTCTACACAGTTCAAGTATGGTTATTTCAAGGCCCTGTGATTTCAGCTCTACTCATGACAAAAACCATCTTGCAAAACCGGAAAATTTACTTTACATAAGGAATTATACTCACAGGTAGAACTTTGGCACAGGTAACAGCAGGATACTACATACAAGTTTTCTTTTTTGAAGCTTTGGATCAATCCAAACTAAACTGCACATGGATTGAGAAAAAAATCAATATTCGGTGGATATATAGCAAAAGAGCTGTTCAACAGCAAATATAAATCAATCATATTCAAAACTTCTAAAAGCTTATAAATTGCAAATTGTTTCTATCATGTGCAGTTATCTACAGACAGCACAGTGTGAAAATTAACACCACACACAGACAGCTAAGCAAGGCCTTGTTTAACAAAAATGGTAACTTTAGAGCACAAGCATCGCTTATAGCTATATGGCTGATTGCTAGTAAAACACTCCCACTCCCACTCACACACATCAAACATTATTTTAAAGCACTGATCATGTATGTGTCAGGGCCAAATGAGAACAAGTTGTGAAAGACAAGAAAACTTTCCCAAAAAATGAAACTACGCCCAGCCTCAAATGTTATTAGCCAATTTCTCAGTACAGGCGTACTGGTGCTGTCGACTATTCTTTGTATGTGGGGTTTACAACATAGCAAGAAAAACATCAATGGTCATATATGATAATGATGATGTTCATGGCATGATAATGAAAAAAGCGAAAGATGATATCAAACAAAGCAAATCTCTCCCCAACCGCGACACACATAATGTCACTGAAATTGTATAACTGATGCATGCCATCAAGACAACTTGAGGACAATAACACAAGACAGCAAAGAAGGACTGTAATAACCAATCATTTTAACCCTTGAAAAACGAGGACAAGCCTTTACTGCCTTGCCCTCTGAATGCAGACCTCAGGATGCAGAGGTGTAAATCTTACAGAAGACCCACATGAGCTGAGGAACAAGGAACCCCTTGGCTTAGGGAGGCTATGTTTACAGCATTGAAGCACAGTCACTTGTATGCGTTTTTACTCAAACAGTACATGGACAGTTTGCATTTCCAACAAATGGAGAAGGATGCGTTCTACTGAACATTGGCCTAATGAGTTTTGAAGACTCAACACAAGGCAGAAACAGTCCCAAGGGGAGAGGCAATAGACAAAATTAATGGTACAGATAATAAAATACAGGTCCTAAAAAATCAAACTCATCAAATCAAAAGGCTGAGGGTGAATCAGAACGATGTCAAAATTGAAACACAAACAGGAAGCAAATAAATTAAATTAAATTAAGATGTAATCGCAATGGATATGGCAACGAACGTTATCAAAATGGACAATAATACATTAATTAAATGCAAAAAGAACAAAGAAAGTTGAAGGGAAGAGCAAAACACTGCTAGAAATATCAAAAAGAAATGTTCAAATAAAGCGACAGGGTGTGTCTTAAAGAAAGATATTCACACCTCGCAGAACCCCAATCACACATAAACTAAATCTTGTTTACAAAAACTGAGAATGATATGTTTGTTGACAAAATAACCGTGGGTTAAAAAATGAGCAATCAATTATAAATGAAATACTTCATAATTTTTCAAAACTGTACAAAAAATAATTAACACTGCGATCTAGAAATATATAAGAAAACCAACTATTGCCGTTTCACATGAATTTCTTTTCACTTTGAAAGACATCCTTGGTACAAGGACTGTACAAACCATATATATACATTTCAAGAGATGAGGAATGCATACAAGAATACATACTCCATTAGAGAAAAAAAAAAAACAAGACACAAAATTTAACCATTTTACTTGTAAAATGTGTAAGAATATATATATTCCATAAGGCCCCATTTATCAAAGAGGCAAGAGACAAACAGCAAAGTTTTTCTCAGTCCTGCGAGAGATTGAGAGAGACTCTTTGGTCTAAAAATATCTCTGAATAAACTTAACAGTGAACTTGACGTTCGGCAAATTTGTAGGGTACGACCTTCAATTTGGCCATATCTGAAGTCTCTGTGAAAGCAAAGTTTGATGAACAAGACCATTTTCGATCAAGGATGCTGAAGGACAACTGTCCTGAGGCACTGGATTGGGACAGAAGTACAAACTTGATTTCTGAATTTGAGTAAAAGAGAAAAAAAACTCGTCACCACAATAAGAGCCAATTAATTAGTGCAGAGAAAAAGCAAAACTGACAATTCCAAACAGAGCAATTGTAAGGGAGAAAGACCAATGTGCTTTTTTTTCTCAGCCCTCTTTCGACTTCCCACATGATACCATCGCCAATGTGTAGACCGCCCAAGACTAGTCTCGGGCTAATGTTGTGAACTGAACCAGTGGTGTGGCAAACATTCAATTGCCTTTCAACAAAACACACATGTGCTTCAGTCCTGGTATATTATCTTACAACTTAACCCTATCCGTACGCCCTGGGGTCATTTTGGGGTTGTATTCTTCACATTTTAGAATACCGGGGACTTTTAGTACAAAGATCTCTTTGAAACTTCCAGTATTTCTCATAAAATCATTTTGACAGACTGCTATGCAAAGCGTACGGATTGGATTAACGAGTAAATTTCCTCTTTGAAAGTGGAGGCACAGAGTTCCCCACGTAGTATGGATACGATAGAAAAACACGCCGTACGAATAGAGTTAAGCTCCCAACTTGCTCACAAATCAATTGAAAAATTCAAGTACTCACATTGGACACAAATTCACTATCCAGCTAAATTACAGGGCCACTTAGCCCCTTAACATGAACAGAACGCTGGACTGAACTCCTAATCCTAAAGTAGTGCTGAATACTAACAACACAAACACACACATGAGAGAGATTCTTTGAATCGAGTGTTGTTTGATGTGAAGTTCACAGTGAGAAGAAAACGACAAGCAAACATGAGCTAAAGGGTCTATGCTCAACCAAACAAAAAAAATTCTATTTTTGTGTCTCTTACTGTGCAAAGAATACAAGATGGAATTGAAAAATAAAATAAAAAGAAACTGTCTTTAAAATTGTTTTGAGATCAATTGAACGGGTTGCATGTGTTATATTCAATCACACATGAACAAAAGAGAGCATACGACCAAAAAATGTAACTCTTGACAGCTGCCTTCTTCAGCAGCAGTTGGTCAACTCTGTAATATGTAGTTTCATATCATTAACTCAATGAAGTCTGCAAGGACATAATCTAACAATCTCTGTGGCAGGACGACCTTATCGGCGAATGTACGAGGGCACAGCAAGCAAGTCAACTTTTCTCTACCACGCTAACAAATGAACACAATGAAACTGCACACTCAATTCATACCCTGTTGAATGCATGCTTGCAATAGATCTCATCTCTTAGTTTTTGTCAACCGGTGTGTGCATGTGTGTGTGTGTGTGTGTGTGTGTGTGTGTGTGTGTGTGTGTGTGCGCGTGCATGCGTGTGTGTGCATGCATGCGTGCGTGCGTGAGCGTACGTGCATGTGCGAGTGCGGGTGTTCTCAGCAATCTAGTATCACAGTCATGATATTCCCACAAGACAACAGCAGTTGACAGAGGAGGGGGATCGGGTGTGATGGTTCGTACATCATGACGGTCATCTAACACAGGAGGACGGTTTGCTCGGGCCTGTTAAGAGCTGTGGTCAAGCAAAACGAACAGAACGAAGGAACAGAGGAATCATACAAGAGCAGAATCTTAGTTTTAGTAGAGGTTTTACGGCACTCGCAACTGCATAAGGTCATATGAGTGCCAGAAGATTAGAGGAGTTACAAGAGAGTAACAAACATAAAAAGAAGAAGGCGAGATAAGGACGACGATAGATGTTTGATAAGAAAGAAGAAGCAAACCACACCAGAGCACCCGTCAACCACCCGCAAATCCATGTGCGATACCTAATGGCTCATTCAGCAGAATCTGCCAACGGCACACACAGTCCTTCTATCACAAACAAGACAAGACGACAAGAGCGGCAAGAAAGGCGAGAAAGAAAAACCTACAAGATAGCACTCTGTACTGACCAAGAAACACTTGTCTTTCCCTCGAGGCAGTAGTAACATGAGGCTTGACCACTTCTGCTGGTCCTAACAACACAAACCTCCAGCACATCTGCCTTACTGACAGTAGGTCTCCTAACTCCTGTGCCATCCCCTACCACACCTATGTGAGGCATGAGCATCAGTGCAGGTATGAACCCCACCCAACCTACTCTCCACCACGCGTCTTGCTGAGGCGGTCTCCTCCTCTTGCGCCATCCCCTAACTACCACACTTACGTGAGGCCCGACCACCTGTGAAGGTACGAACCCCAGCCCCCTGCCTGTGCTCCCTGCTGAGCAGCGTCCTCCCCTTGCGCCACTTCTTGCACCTGGGCCTTCTCCTCTGGGCTCAGTTTGAGCATGGTGCTCAACACGGGGACCAGCTGCACCCGCTGCTCTCCGACTTTGGGACAGACAAACTGCAAGAAGATGTTCTTCAGGTACTCCATGTTCTGCAGCTCCCTCTCTCGGTCTGCGTTGCGCTCCAGGCGACGGATCTCATCCTTGAGGATTTTTGCCTGCTCCGTCAGTCTCGAGACAGATTCCTCGCTCTCGCTGAGGAGCGTCGTCAAGTGGTCTATCTTCTTCTGAGAGGCTGACAGATTTGTTCTCAGAGTGTCCTCATCCATGCTAGGAGTGGGCGGTTTCTTCAAGCCAGGCAGTTCTTCCATCGGCGTGGCAATGAGCTGTTCAAACGTAAAAACGTTACTCTGTTGTGACTGTCCAGTCCTCATTGACCTGATGGGTTCTGGTTCCACCAGCTCCGAGCCCTCCCCTTCTTGCCGTTCCTCCACAGGATGCGATGTGATTGGGTAGAACTCGTGTGGGGAGGTGTGCTCAACCACCTCGTCCCGCCCCCTTGAGGATCGCTGCAACTGCTGAATCTCACGCTGTAGCCGGACATTGTCCATCTCCGAGGTGTCCAGCTGTTTCTGCAGCAGCTCTTGTGTGCTCTCCGACTCCTCTCTCATCTTGAGAATTTGTTCCCTGTACTTTTGGGCCTGCACAGACTTCTGAGCTTCGACAGAAGACAATTTCTCTTGCACCTCTTTGACAGCTTCTTCCTTCTCCTTCGACAGCTCTTCAGCTCTGAGACGGAATGAGGCTTCTCTCTCCTCTAGGTCACTGAGTAGTTTGGTGTGACGTTGAAGCAGTCTATCATGATCTTCCTGCGCAAGCTCCCCTTCTTTCCTAGCAGTACTAAGCTGGTCCTGAGCTTCGGTCAGCTTGGATTTCAACTGGTCTATGGCATTCTCAAATCTCTCCCGCTCTTGCTTTTCGGACTCGCCCGAGACATCGGCTGGTGCCTTGGACCGTTGTTGCCTGAGCACGCTGTGAGCTCGCACCTTGTAGCTGTCGTACTCAGCCTGCACAGACTGCAGCTCCCCCTGTGCTATCTGGAGCTCCTCCGACAAAGTTTGTACTTTAGCCTCGAGGGAATGCACGGTTCGCTGGTTGGTGTCACCAATGCCTTTCATTTTGTCCTTCAACTTTTGATTATCAGCAGTCAGCTCTGAGATCTGAAGCTTGTACTCTTCCAACACCTGGCTTGTGTTCTCTAGCTGGCCTCTCAACTGAGCATCTGAGGTGCGCTGAACAGACTCCAATTTTTTTGCGTCTGCCAAATCTTTCTTTGTCTTCACTAACAGCTGCTTCAGCTTGTTGGCCCGATCTTCGGCCTGCAAGCGCTGCTCTTCCCCGGCGTTAATCTGAGTCTGCATCAAGGCGATCCTCTGCTCTAGCTTGTCGATCTCAGTCTTCAGCTCTTCCAGTTTTTTATTCTTCTCCGACACCTGTGTGTTCAGTGCCGAGACCGTGCGCTCGTAGTCGGCCATCTCCAGGTCCATCATGCTGCTCTGAGTCACCGACTGCTTGGCCGTGTTCAGCTCCTGCTGCACCTCGTTCATCTCTGCCTTCAGCTTCAGCACTTGCGTCTGGTGGGAGTCTTCGGCGCTCTTGGCCTTGGCCTCGACCGCGGACAGTTGCTGGTCCGACGCCTGCTTCTCCTTGACAATCTCCTCCAGTTGTATGCGCACGGCAGCCATCTCTGTCTCCAGGACATGCAGCTTTGTTCGCTGCTCCTCCAGCTGACTCTCTTTTGTCTAGAAAAAGAGTAAAAAAGAAGCAAAATCAGAGAGAAGGTTATACTTTTTTTGGTTTTAGTAAGAGTTTTACGGCACTTGCAACACAATAAGGTCATATAAGTGCAGAAGAATAGATTACATGTTACAAGAGAGTAACATACACAAAAAAAAGAAGGAGGGGAGATAAGGACGACAGATGTTTGATAGGAAAGAAGGAGCAAACCATACCACAGCACCCGCCAACCACCCACACGTTATATACTTTAGACCTTAACAAATTATTTTAATAATAAATAAATAGCATTTGTATAGCTTATGTCCCCATCCGAAAGCAGGTTCTATGCGCTTAACTCAATATTATTACTCCAGCAGACCATAGAACACTAGAAACATTCTCAGTTTCCTGGGAAGCATACAGTGCAAGCAGCTGGTTAAGTGCTCAAACACTAACAAACTGACAAGATCTTTCACTGTCTATAGCTGGGTACCCATTTTCACAAGGGTGAAGTGAGGAAAATTCGTGAAAAGTGCCTTTCCCAAGGACACAACGTCAGGCCCGCGGCTCAAGCCCCGGAACCCGCAACCTGACAATGGTACGACATTGGTGAGTGAAGTTAGACAAGACAAATAATCGGACAGACTGAGAAAAGACGATCAGAGAGAACTTTCTACTAGTCCCTTGCCATGTCCAGTGAGCAAATCGTCTTGAAAAACCACACGAGTTATTTGTTGACCACTTTTTCTACAAGTTTACAAAAGTGCGACAGCCACATGTCATTGTGAATGTCTAAAAGAAAGGCACTGGTGTATTTCATCAGGACCTGGGGCTGTACTGATCAGATCCAAGATGCATAATTTGAGTTCACTCAAGTGAGTACTCGCAGTGGCTGGCTAAATACTTTTGTACTCAAGTGGAATCAAGTGCTCGCACATCCTTACTGCCAACTGCCAAGCTCGTAAGCTTCTATGCGTACTGCAGCCTGTCTTTTTTTTTTGGGGGGGATAAAAAAATAACAATTGAAAACACACACACACACAAATTAACACAAATGAAAACACACACACACACAAATATATACATATACATACAAAGCATATATGAGAAACTTTAGAACATGAGAAACTGCAAGTTCAGAAACATTGTCTGTCTGTTTACCTTTCCTTCTCCCTTGAGGGTATCCATCATCTTCTCCAGTTGACTCTTCTCTTCCCTGTCAGCCGCCGCCTGGCCCTTCAGCTCCGTCAGCTGAGAGACCAGCTGTTCTACATCAGACTGAGCTGTTTTCACAGACTGCCGTTCTTTCTCCACTTCATCCTGAGCAGCGTCAAAATCTGCCTGCAGTAGCTGAAATACACAAAAACAACCCTTCATAATATTTTTTAACATTCTCCTGTCACCGAAGTACTAGTGGGTGGTTGGTGGATGCTCTGGTGTGGTTTGCTCCTTCTTTCCTATCAAACATCTATTGTCTTTATCTCTCTTTCTTCTTTTTTATGTTTGTTACTCTCTCGTAACACCTCTAATCTTCTGGCGTTCATATGACCGTATGCAGTTGTGAGCGCCGTAAAACCTCTACTAAAACAGAAAAAAAAAAAAAACACTAATGAAAACTTGAATAAAGAAATTAATTAATAATCTACCAAGAAAAACGAAGCGTATCGGAACTCGGTCCTACTACGTTTAGCTGAGTTGTGAGGCAAGACTAAATATGTCAAAAATCATTTGAAAGATAATGAGATAAAGCTGTGTCAAAACAAAGGGGCTATAAGGACAGGATTTATAAATTTTTTACGTACCATGATACATTTCAGTTGACTGTTGTCAAATTTTTTAAAACCAGTTACTGATTTATTAAGGGGAAAAAGCCTTGTTTTAAATTATCTCAAAATACAACAGAATTTATGGTTTCATGTCAGCATCTTAAAGGGAAGTCTCTTTGTTTTTTCTTCAATATGATTATCCCTATCTAAAGCTTTCATTATCATTCATTAATTTAGTATTTCATACTTTGCATTATATCCCATTTCCTTGACCATTACCAAAACATTGATGGTAATCTTTTTGAGCATTTTAAGCATACAATATCCCCAAACTTTTTTTCTTTTCCAAATACATGATTCCTTTTTAAAAGGCACAAATTCAAATAGAACCATTATGAAAAGAATATTTCAAAATTTGTGTATCAGTAACATGCTATACAGCAGGTGAGAAAGTGTCGACAAGTCTTCCCTGATGACCCGTTCCTTCATTATGTTGACCTTACTTTGATTTACCAAACTCAAAAAGTAGGTACTTGGTACATTGTATCTACCTCAAAATGATAACTTCCACAACACTCGAAACACTTTTTTAAAAAAAATAGTAGAGGGTTTTACGGCGCTAGCAACTGCATAAGGTCATATGAGCGCAAAGGGGTGGATGTCAACAGAGAAGTCCTTACAGGGAATCAGACTTACTCTGCTCACCTCTCTAGCTTCTACAGCACTAGGTCTGCTTTGACTACCAAGGCACCCCGGAAATAGCAGGTCACAAGAGAGTGACAAACATACAAAAGAAGTAGAGGAAAATGACAATAGTAAGGATCAGGAAAGAAAAAGCAGCAGTTCCCTGTTGTAGATCAGGCACAGTTATGAGCGTGATATGAGTCAGCCCATTTGCAATTCTACTGTGCCCTTTGGGAATGGCCTAAAGACACTACAGTCAGTGGCACTGCCCCAGGGGGATCAAAATGATAACTTCCACAACACTCGAAACACTTTAGAGAGCGACGTACCTTATAATTTTCTCTGCACGCATTGAGCTCCTGTGAGAGCTGATCCTCTGAGCCCTCTGCCTGCTTTTTCAAAGCAGCGTTCTCGGCAGATAGCTGCTCTTGTGCTTCGACCGCTTGAGATAGTTCCTTTGACAAACTTTCAAGCTGTGGAGAAATGAGCTCAAGATTTTATAAAGTCAGGAATACCAAATGTCACCAGAACTTTTCTTTTCCCAGAAAAAAAAACCCACACTATACACAATCAATCCAACTATTACATAGTTGTAAAAATTTTCCATGACTCTCTTCCTGCCAATGTTTTTTTTGTTTTTTTTCAATTTCTGGCACCACAAATGGAAGAATGTCTTGGAAAAAGGAGAAAGGTTAAAGGTTCGGGGGGGGGGGGGGGGGGGGGGGGGTAGATAGATCTCATTTTATTTCCTTTCAGGAGAGTATCTTTTTAAATCACAGGTTTATGGCTAGTAGGCACCAGTACCCAATTCACACCTGGGTGGTTGGAAAAACTGTGTAGGCTACAACATCTTTGCCACAAAGACAATGTCAGATGTATTTTAGCCGAAAACAGATACAAACACACCCTGGGTGTAAGACAAGGAAGGCTACAAGGTCATTGAACGTATAATATAGAGCAGCAAAAAAAAAGGGAGCAAACTACAGGACACTGACCTTATTCTGCTTCTCTCCCAACTCTTTCTTGGACTTGATGGCCAGCTGCTTCAGTTTCCCATTCAGCTCTTCCTTTTCCTTTAGCCGCACTCTCAGCTCACTCAACTCCGAGGCTTCCTCCTTTGGTGGCGAATAGAAACAAGACACATTTATGAAAGGTCCGTGGACATGTGGTTACTTGAGGGAGGCACTGCGCAGCCAGGAGCGAAATGCTCGCTGCTGAAGGGATTTGAAAACAACAACAAACAACAACATGAAAGGTCCGTGTACATGCCAATACATGCATCAGCAAATGTATTCTCTCTTATTCAACAAGCACATGCTTATGTTATGTGAATGAGAGCAGAGCTTTAAGATCTTGCTAACTGAAGAGATTGTATTAACTAACACAGAGATTATCCCAGTAACAATGAGAAAAAGACAAGAGAAGTGACTTATAAAAAAACCAAGAACGACATGTTTTTAGTTCTTACAGTTGGTGAACAAAGCCAATTGTCTTGTGTCTTGTCTACAAAAAGTTTTTTCTATGAGTCCACATAAAAAAAACCTTGTTCATATAAACAAAGATCATCTGCCATTGCTACAGCGTAATTTGATCTTTGGACAAATAATAATCATTTTAACATGATGATTAATCATAAGCATGAAAGTCAGTTGAACTCAACATGAAAAAGAATTTTCAAAGCTTTGACAAATCCCTACTGTATTACTATACCTCTGTCTGTTTCTGCAGACTTTCTTGCTCTGTCTGGGAGCGGTCCGCCTGAGCTGCCAGCTGTGCCCTCAACTCCTCACACTGAGTCTCATAACCGGTCAGTTTCTCCTTTGCCTCTCCGAGCTGGGTCTGCAACTCAGATATTGTCGTTCTCAAGCCGTCTTTCTCCGTCTCCAAACTGGATGCGTTCACATCTGAAAGCTCTTTGAGTTCCTTCTCCCTCAGAACGAGGCTGTCCCGCTCCTGTTTTATATTCGTGAGCTCGGAGGTAAGACTAGCGAGTTCATTCTGAGAGACGGACAGTTTGTCTGTTAAGCCTACAATTGTTTCTTCACTGGCTGTCAACTGGCTGGCTTGCTCATCCCTCTCCTGCCTCAAAGCATTAATCTGTGATTCTATAGAATTTTGTTCTTCAAGAATTTCCTGATTCTTTTGCGTTAAGGCATTCAGTTCAGATTTCAGAGCCTCTATAGTCGATTCGAGTTGAGAAACAGCGTTCCTGGATTCCTCAAGCTGTGATGTCAGAGCCAAGGTCTCCCTTTCTCGTTCTTTGTTATTTTTCTCAAGTTCTGACGTAAGATTTCCAACATTTTCGGAAATCTTTCCTTCATATCCTGCCGTAACCTCTTGTAGGTTTAGTAGTAGCCTCTCTTTTTCCGCAGCCAAACTAGACTTTTCCTGTTCAGCCAGCTGCAGAGAGGCCTGTACCTCTTTGAGCGTTTCTCTCACACTCTCAGTCTGACCAAGTACTTCGTCTTTCTCTACCTGGCTGCCTTCCAGAGACGCCTGGATTGTCTCCCTCAGTTGGCTCAGCTCTTCCACCTTGGAAGTGAGTTCATCTCTGGAGGCTTCCAGTTCACCAACCCTTGTCGTCCCTGCTATCAGTTCCTCTTCTTTGTTAGAGAGAATACTCTCCAGCTCTGTCACTCTTTCCGTGGCAAGTTTGAACTTTTCTTCAAGACCAGGCAGGGTGTTCAAATCTGTTACAGCAGACTCCAACTTTTGCGAAAGATCGGAATTTTCTTGGCCCACCCTTGACAACTCAGCTTTCAACTCAGCAATTTCTTGCTCAGAGAGCGATAGCTTTTCCTCCATTTCTTTTGATTTTTCCATGGTGTGCAACACTTTTTCTTCCTGTTGATCCTTTTCAGAGCTCCCCTCTCTCAAACTATTTTCCAGTTCCTTAATTTTCTGGGATAATGTCTCATTTTCATCTTTTGTTTTTGCTGCACTTTCCTCCACGGCAGTAAGGCTTTCTCTTTCCTTTTTTAATTCTGACTCAATCTGAGCTAGACTTTGCCTCAAAACTTCAGTGTCCTCGGCATTCTTCTTGAGCTCTGAGGCTAAACAGCCACTGGAGTCCTCCGCCTGTTTACTGGATTCTTTTGTTACTGCCAGTTCTTGCTCTATAGAGTCAAGCTTTGCATTGAGTCTTTCTATCTCCTTCCTACCCTCCTCCACATTGGACATTAAAGAATCTCTCTCAGCAACGGCTTCGTCTCGAAGTCTTTCGTTTTCTGCTTTCTCTGCTGAAAGCAAATGAAGCTTTTCCGTGAGTTCATCCACAGATTTTAAGACTGATTCCTTCTCCTGACTAACTTGAGATAGCTCTCCAGCATTTTGAGCCAACAAGTCTTGAGCTTTCTGATCTTTCTCTTTTATATCACTCAATTCCATTTCTACGGCTTTCAGTGCATTCCCCTGTTGTTCCAACTCTGCCTGCAGCTGATCCCTGCTGGCCAAAGCTTCTTTCAGAGAGTCGCTCAGACCAGAGCTGTCACCGGACGCCTTCGATACCTCTTCACTCAGACTTGCCACCTGCTCCTCCAGGCTCTTTTTCTCCTCTTCTATCCTATCTCTTTCTTCCACTGCTTTCTGTCGTTCCTCTTCCAATTGTGATCTTTGCTCCTCTCCCGACCTTCTCTCTTCCCCCAGCTTTCCGAGCTCCTCCGAGATCCTTTGTTTCTCCTCCAGCAGCATGTCCCTCTCCTCCTCCACTTGCTGCTTAGCCTGCGACAGGCTCCCTTTCTCTTCTTCCACGGCTAGTTTCTCTCCAGCCACTTGTGTATGCAAGCGCTCCAGTTCCCCGACCTTACTCTGCAGTTCCTCCACCTGCTTGCAGTACTCTCCGACCTCCGTCTGGTTGCTCACGGCCGACTCAAACTGCTCCTTCAGCACTCCGTACCGAGTCTTGGAGTCAGACAGCGAGTTGGACAACTCAAGTATCTGTTGTAAAAAAAATTTTTTAAATAAAAATTATTTTTATAAACACTCAGTTACATGATTGTCACAGCATGACAGTATTGAGATAAGACAATTTAAAAGTGCACCACCATCATTTCAAACATATTATTTTTGTTTAAAAAGAGAAAACAAGAACATTATTAATATTAAAATGTTATACCCTTCCTTGATTTTTCTTCCCCTCCCCTCCACCCACTGAGACCCTATTGCGAACGTGTCATCAAAAGTATGCCATATTATGATCCAGAGATAAATAAACATAGTTACTGATCACACACAGTGATAGTTTGAGGGTGCGGTTGTTTGTCTTGAGTTAGCCCCCTGTCGAATAGGCCTAGATCACAGTGTCAGCAGCTGAATATATGTGCCACCACTTTCCAAAGAGGAAATTACTCGTTAATCCGATCCGTACGCTTCGCATAGCAGTCTGTCAAAATGATCTTTTGAGAAATACTGAAAGTTTCAAAGAGAACTTCGCACTAGAAGTATTCTAAAGTGTGAAGAATACAACCCCGGGGGTACAAAACAACTCCAGAGGGTTCAGATAGGGTTAACTGCGTTCCCTGCCTGCCCCCCTACCTGAGTTTCCAGTTCTTGTGCGTAACTCTTTCTCTCTTCTGCCACACTCTCAGCCTCCGAAGCCCTGGCTTGAGCGCGTTCTGCTGCCTCCTTCATCGACGTCTCAGTAGACCGGAGGGCACTCACTTCTTCCTCCAGCTTGTTGCACTTCTCTTGCACCTGCACACAACGGCAGTTCCCAGTAGTGGGAAAAAATTAAACAAACATCTCATTTACTGCAACAAGAATGCTAATGAAAAAAAAATTACAGCTTCTCTTAAAATAATGATTGCAACAACAACAATTATAATATCCATATTGATGACAATAACAATATTAATCAATTTTATTATCATTATTATTACTATTATAACAGTGAAAATAATAATATAATAAT